>NW_020173763.1:1833066-1938342 GCF_003031525.2 Neophocaena asiaeorientalis asiaeorientalis
ACCTGTATAAATACAGAGCTCTTACCCCTTTATTTTTGCTGGGCTGCAGTCTCAGTGGCATGAGTAGAAGGATGGTACTCCTTTATTGTGCATGTATGTACCTATCTATATAAGGATGCACACACACTGAAATGAACATATCTGAATGAATATGTAGGTGGGAATATATGTCCACTCCAAGTTTTCAAGCCTGAACATCAGTATCTGTAAGGTTTACCCAGCTTCTACCACTCCTCATGCCATACATCTAAAGAAGGTAAAGAACACAGCTAAGGGAGGAAATGGAAGAAAATTTTCTTGGATGAGTCTAGTCAGGTTCTCCAAACTCTGTGTTTGTAGCAGATACTGGAAAATTTAGAAACCATGCCTCTATTTTCAGTGACAGGAGAAATAAATAAATAAAAGATTAAGCTTGCGGTTTAAAACGGGACTAACCATCTTCTGATTAAAAACAAATAATTCTATCAGCCCCTATTTTTGACATTATAGTGGATGCTGCAGACAGACAAGACAGGCTTTGCCCTCAAGAAACTCGTATTCCCTAATCAGGTTTAAAAACAATGAAGTTTCCTGGAATAATAGTCTACCTTTTTACTTTTAGAAGATGAAGTCTAAAATCTTTGTCAGGAAACTGCTCTTATTATTAGTATCACACATTTCATTTGAATAAGAATGACCTCCCCCTTTTACATTTCTAAGTATAGCTCTTATTTCCTGAAACAACGAATGTATTGGAGTCACTGAGCCACAGTGGGTGATTAAATGATGCTTGGGTGAACGAAGTTGGTCCAATTTGAGTGAAGAAGATCTTTCATTATAAGGGAGGTATAAATTCCATTTTCCCTTCTGGGCTTGTTGACATAAGGCTGTGAAATTCAAACTGTCTTGGCTGTGAAAAGAGGGTTTGGATTTCCTGAGAAGTCAGAAGGAAGCCAGCTTCAAGGCTATAGAGCTGATAATGGCTTTGGTTTAAAGTGAGTCCTACTATTGTTTTCTGCTAAAGATATCAACTTTCCCTTGAAGTATTCATTTCTTAAACAAATGAATTTTCAATAGATGTGTTTCTATCATGCATGCCTAAAAGAATACTGACAAAATATTATCAGCTCTAATAAGACTGCAGAAGTTAAACATGCGTAAATAAGCAATTGAGTCACTCCATAAATATTAAGAGTGGGGACTTGCATCAGTGAGCGAGTAGAAAAATATATGCTATTATATAATAAACTGAAATCTGCACAGCAAACACTCTCTACAAGGAATGTCTAATGATAATTTTTAGGTTCCTGATCTAAGAACACCAATATATAACTAGATAGCTAGTGATCACAACAAAAGACTTTCTACCACTACAAAAAAAAAAAAAAAAAAAAAAAAAAAAAAAAAAAAAGAAAGAAAAAAAAAAAAAAAAAAAAAAAAGAAAAGAAGTAATAATGATAGGTTAAAAAAGAAAATAGACCACCTACAAGAAGATCTACTAGAGAGCAAAATACATTATTGCAAGATACTTTAATATCATTGATACAAGAGAAATTCAAAAAAGGTTATAGAATTTCAAATTTGGAAACAAGATTATGGAAAACATTATTGAAATAAGTAACATAGGTAGGAGAGGAAAATAATTTGGCCCTCCAGCCTTCTAGGTTCTTGGCTGAGATTCCCCCCCTCAATGAAAGACAGATAAACAGGAGAAAAATATAAGTTTAATAACATATGTACCTCCAGTATACATGGGAGATACCCAATAAAACTGAGTAACTCTTCAAATGGCCCAAGCCACCACTTTAAATACCATTTACAACTAAAGACAAAAGAAAGCTGTTGGGGATGGGGCAAAGGCCAGTTAAGGGAGGGTATCAGGAAAAGCATAGTAACAGGAATATGGCTGTTATGCAGATTTAAGTCAGGTGCTTTATCCAGTGATAAGAGTTTCTAGAGTTTTAGTCATCTTTCATCCAGTCATCCTGCCTGGTATGGAGAGGGAGAAACCCTTAAAAATGGAGATTTCCTTTATAAATATAAATGGCCCTTAAAAGAATAACTTCCATTCTGTTTTCAGAGCTTTTCCTGTGTCTGCTGTTTTGGTTTTTTGTTTTTTTATTGTTAAACCCTCAAAATAATTCTTATACTAAAAAGGTGCTTCAGGGATGGTATATTGTGCTCCCCTTCAATAATGCCTCTGAAACTTCCAAAAAATTCCACAATTCAGAAGCTGAGTTGGTAGATTGCTCCATTATTTCATTTTCATTGAATAAGTCTCTTAGTCCTGAGAATAGGTCATTTCAGTTAAATAGTTGAGTCTCGTTTCAGAAGGTGGT
Source organism: Neophocaena asiaeorientalis asiaeorientalis (assembly GCF_003031525.2). Lineage (NCBI taxonomy): Eukaryota > Metazoa > Chordata > Mammalia > Artiodactyla > Phocoenidae > Neophocaena > Neophocaena asiaeorientalis. The sequence continues at coordinate 1,835,385 of NW_020173763.1, forward strand.
GATGACTTCTCTGCCTGGTATGGAGAGGGAGAAACCCTTAAAAATGGAGATTTCCTTTATAAATATAAATGGCCCTTAAAAGAATAACTTCCATTCTGTTTTCAGAGCTTTTCCTGTGTCTGCTGTTTTTGTTTTTTGTTTTGGTTTTTTGTTTTTTTATTGTTAAACCCTCAAAATAATTCTTATACTAAAAAGGTGCTTCAGGGATGGTATATTGTGCTCCCCTTCAATAATGCCTCTGAAACTTCCAAAAAATTCCACAATTCAGAAGCTGAGTTGGTAGATTGCTCCATTATTTCATTTTCATTGAATAAGTCTCTTAGTCCTGAGAATAGGTCATTTCAGTTAAATAGTTGAGTCTCGTTTCAGAAGGTGGTGATGCAGGTTGGATCCCAAAGTTAGGCCTATATGGTGCAGGCAATCAGGTACTTAATAAGAGGTATTTCTTTGGAAACAAAAGAAGAACAAAGTTGAATCATTGGTGCAAATTATAAACCCAGTTTTTAAGTTCTTAGGGCAGGCATATGTCAGGCTTGAAGCATCTTCAGATGGAGTGAGGGGCAATCTGACAGATTTTTTTCTGGTTTGAAATTTGAAATTTCTGGTTTGAATTTTTTTCTGGTGATCTTTCTGAGTGGCCCACGCAGCAACAGGAATAAAGACTGTCCATAAAGCTGTTGTGGTGATTTCTCATGGTGATTTCTCTGAAGTTCATATGAAGTTGTTCACATTTATTTTGCAGAACTTCAGGAAAAGGGAAGTTTCGTTCTTAGTGATTCTAGGTCAGAAGGGTGGAAGTAAATTGGAAACATTAGTGTGGAGAGTTGTAGCAAGATATTGGAGGACACTAGAAGAATTCAGGATCCAGTCCATTTTGCAGGTAGATTAAAAAACTTGAAAGACAGTAGGACTAGAATCTGATATCCACAAAGGTGTGCTACTGAAACATAACTTTTTCTGTCTATGATCACTTCCATTTTTACCAAAGATAATTATAGTAAAACTAATTTGTTTGCTTTAAGCTTGGCCTGATTAGTTGCATAAGTGCAGCAAGGATAGTGATTGGCCATATAGGCTCTTTTAAGTTTGCTTTGCTAGAACTTTTTATAAGCAATCTCAGATTGGATTTTTAAAAGCCTCTTGAGGCTAGGAAGCCAAGCCAAAAATCACTATTAGACTTCACCTGCAATGCCTATATCTTTGGTTTAATTTTACGTTTCTCAAGATCCCTCAAATATCCTGCCAGAAAGTAACCTTCCTTACCTTGTAAGGCAGTTGGCAACACTGTGAGCAAGGTACTAGACTGCACTTTTATTTCCCCAAGGGGCTTTATTGGCTCCATAAAGTCAACGTTAGTTTCTTAAAACTGTCTTGTCATATCTGAATCTAGGTACATCATTCTCAAGTAAGACATTCCAGTCAAAGCTTTGGTAATATAATCAATATTTCCCATTGTGTCTTGTTACAAGGAGAACAGATTCTTACTGAATTTAAGTAAATAATTACATTGCCATGAAAATGAGAATACTTACTGAACTTCTGAATTCTGGAAGGATGAAGTAGGAAAGAAAAGTAATTGTTTCATCTTTGTTAACAAAAAATATACTTTACCAAGTTGCTATAAGTCATAGATAGCTTAAGAGAAAAGATTTTCTTAAATCTGGAAAAACAAGATATCGAAGAACCAGCAGTGTTTTAAACAATGTCATAAAAATTATAATCATCATCATTTCATTCAGCCCCATGTAATCAATTCTTATTAATCTTGATATTTTGTTAGCAGGTTTATGAAGCCATCAGTTTCTCTATTAGAATTCTGTAAATTCTTACCCAGTTCAGTGATATGATCCAAAAGTTATCAGAAACCTATACTTGTCAGAATCAATTTCTTCGAAAATGAAACACTTTTGCAAAAGCATCAGAGTAAAACAATAACTGTCTGTAAATGATGAAAGACTTAAAAATGGCCATGGTTAAAGATCTGATGAGAGCTCATTATAATGCAATTGAAAAGGTAATTTGGTTCTTTCTGTGACATATATTTTAAGATAACTAGAATTACACCTGAATTTTGTAAAATTTCTGGATTAATAACACATATCCATACAAATATAACCTAAAAAAGTTTAGCATCACTTCCTATTTGACAGTGTTTCTCATGTAATTTATCACATGAAATAAACCTAATTTAATGTCTCTTTTTAAGAGAAGAGAGAAGCATTTCTTTTGAGATGTTACAGCAGAGCTCTGAAATATCTCAAAGTTAGTTCTAGGTCAAAAAGGTTTCATGTAGAATTTGTTTTGGGAAAGCTTGTCAAATATCAAAATACTTGGACATGACTAAATAGTATCACAAATCATTCTGAATAATATCTATTTACTCAAAGTTACAGTAAGATTCCCAAAGCAAATACAAAAGGTTACATAGTTGTGAGCAAAACTTGGCTTTTTAACATTGAGAACATATGATTTTCTTAAGTGTCAAAAAACAAGACAATAGGCTCAAAATGAAGTTACTTATGCTAAGACCCATGTCGCCAACCCAAGACTCAGTTACAGTTTTGTTTCTCCCTGAAATGGAATCTTAAACAATTCAATTAGGAATTTCCTGATCAGCACTAGTTAGGTAATCTGCATGATAGACTCCTGCCATCTCCTACAGGAAAGTAACTTTGAAATAACCGACACACTTTTTTGTCTAGTATAACTTCCTTTTTCCTGCTCCCTTCTGCCTATAAAAGTCTTTTATTTTGTATAGCTCCTTGGAGCTCCTTTCTGTCTTCTATATTGGTTGCTGCCTATTTGAATCAAGTTTTGCTCAAATAAACTCTTAAAATGTTTAATAACCCTCAGCTTATATTTTAACATATGTAATCAAAGACCTAATAAACACAATATGAAGCAGAGGAAATTATTTTTTAATTAAAAAATTTTTTTTAATTGAAGTATAGTTGATTTACAATGTGTTAGTTTCTGATGTACAGCAAAGTGATTAAGTTATATATATATATATATATATATTCTTCTTCATGTTCTTTTCCATTATGGTTTATCACAAGATATTAAATATAGTTCCCTGTGCTACATAGTAGGACCTTGTTTATCTATTTTATATATAGCAGTTTGTATCTGCTAATCCCAAACTCCTAATTTATCCCTCCCCCACCCCCTTCCCCCTTTAGTAGCCAGAAGTTTGTTTTCTATGTCTGTGACACTGTTTCTGTTTTGTAAATAAGTTCATTTGTATCATATTTTAGATTTCACATATAAGTAATATCATATGCTCTTTTTCTAAGTGACTTACTTCACTTAGTATAATCATCTCTAGGTCCATCCATGTTGCTGCAAATGGCATTATTTCATTCTTTTTTATGGCTGAGTAGTATTCCATTGTGTGTGTGTGTATACATATATATATATACATATATATGTATACACACACACACACACACACACACACACACACCACATCTTCTTTATCCATTCATCCATTGACGGACATTTAGATTACTTCTATGTCTTGGCTATTGTAAATAGTGCTGCTATGAACATTGGGGTGAATCTGTCTTTTCAAATTATAGTTTTATCCAGATATATGCCCATGATTGGGATTGCTGGATCATATGGCAACTCTTTTTTTAAATTTTCTATTAATTTTTACTGGAGTACAGTTGCTTTACAATGTTGTATTTCTGTACAGCAATACAGATTCTGTACAGCAATACAGTTTCTTCTGTACAGCAAAGTGAATCAGTTATACATATACATATATCCACTCTCTTTTAGATTCCCTTCCCATATAGGTCACCACAGAGCACTGAGTAGAGTTCCCTGTTCCACACGGTAGGTTCTTATTAGCTATCCATTTTATATAAGGTAGTGTATATATGTCAACCCCAATCTCCCAATTCATCCCACCCCCCCATTCCCCCCTTGGTAACCATAAGTTTGTTTTCTACATCTGTGACTCTATTTCTGCTTTGCAAATACGTTATCTGTACCATTTTTCTAGATTCTGCATATAGGTGATATTATATGATACTTGTCTTTCTGACTGACTTCACTCTGTATGACAATCTCTAGGTCCATCCATTTCACTGCAAATGGCATTATTTCATTCTTTTTTATGGCTGAGTAATATTCCATTGTATATATGTACATCTTCTTTATCCATTCATTTGTCATGGACATTTAGGTTGCTTCCATATCCTGGCTATTGTAAATAGTGCTGCAATGAACACTGGGGTGCATGCATTCGTTTGAATTATGGTTTTTCCTGGATATATGCCCAGGAGTGAGGTTACTGGATCATACAGTAGCTCTATTTTTAGTTTTTTAAGGAACCTCCATACTGCTTTCCATAGTGGGTGTACCAGTCTACATTCCCATCAACAGTGTAGGAGGGTTCCCCTTTCTCCACACCCTTTCCAGCATTTACTGTTTGTAGATTTTTTGATGATGGCCATACTGACTGGTGTGAGGTGATACCTCATCACAGTTTTGATTTGCATTTCTCTAATAATCAGTGACGTTGAGCATCTTTTCATGTGCTTTTTGTCCATCTGTATGTCTTCTTTGGAGAAATGTCTATTTAGATCTTCTGCCCATTATTTGATTGGGTTTTTTTTTTTTAATATTGAGCTACATGAGCTATTTGTATATTTTGTTGATCAATATTAATACCTTGTCAGTTGCTTTGTTTGCAAATATTTTCTCCCATTCTGAGGGTTGTCTTTTCATTTTGTTTACGGTCTCCTTTGCTGTGCAAAAGCTTTTAAGTTTAATTAGGTCCCATTTGTTCATTTTTGTTTTTATTTTCATCACTCTAGGCCGTGGATTGAAAAAGATCTTGCTGCAATTTATGTTAGAGTCTTTTTCCTATGTTTTCCCCTAAGAGTTTTATAGTGTCTGTCTTACATTTAGGTCTTTAATCCATTTTGAGTTTCTTTTTGTGTATGGTGTTAAGAGAGTGTTCTAATTTCATTCTTTTATGTGTAGCTGTCTAGTTTTCCCAGCAACATGTATTGAAGAGACTGACTTTTCTCCATTATATATTCTTGCTTCCTTTGTCATAGATTAGGTGACCATAGGTGTGTGGGTTTATCTCTGGACTTTCTATCCTGTTCCACTGATCTATATGTCTGTTTTTGTGCCAGTACCATACTGTTTTGATTACTGTGCCTTTGTAGTATGATCTGAAGTCAGGGAGCTTTGTGGTGTAGTCTGAAGTCAGGGAACCTGATTCCTCCAGCTCTGTGTACCTGGACCCACTGTGGGGGCTATGGAGGCAGCTCAGACTCTGGCCTGGCCCCATGCCCATATTTACGTGCCCACAGAGCCCACAGCTATTAAAGCCAGACCTGTCTCAGCTGTGGGAGCACTTGTCCATTTGGTTGTTCCACAGGTGTTTTGGCTAGGGTGGTGCTCCAGCTCTCCAGTGCTGCCGGAGGGGGGGTGTGGGGGGTGTTTGTCTTGAGGGGAAGGTGAGCCTGCTCAGGTGGGTGCCCCTCCACATGCCAGTGGAGGCAGGGGCTGGTAGGTGGGGGAAGGGGGCTGCTTGCATGCCACTCAACAATGGCACCTTGCTTCTATGGTGGCCCTGGCTTCTTCTGCAAACTTTCTGGGTTGTGGAGCTCCTTACTCCTGTCCCTTCAGGCTGTCTTTTTACAGCCAAGCTGTCCCCTCACTGGGTCTGCACTCCAAACCCCATGTTCCAGCACCCAGACCCCCTCCACACCAGGAGACACATGACCCAGGCTGGGGTGCGCAGGGCTGCAGCACAGACCATGTGCATAGGTCTTACTCTGCCCTGTCTTCCACAGACTTTTTGCTGCTCTCCCCTCCAATCCTCTGAAGCTCCTTCTCTGTCCCAGCTGGTCTCCCTGCTGTGAGGGGGCTTTCCTTAGTGTGGGAACCTCTCCTCTTCTTCAGCTCCCCACCCTGGTGTGCTGGTCCCAACCCATTTCCTCTTTTCTTTTTCTTCTCTTTCATCCTACCCAGTTGCATGGGGATTTTTCTTGTCCTTTTAGGTGTCCGAGGTCCTCCACTAGTGTTCAGCAGGTGCTCTGTGGCAATCGTTCCACTTGTAGATGTATTCTTGATGTAGTGGTTTGGCCAAAAATTTTGTTTGGGTTTTTGCGTAACATTGTACAGAAAAGCCCAAACGAACTTTTTGGCCAAACTAGTACTTGTGAAGAGAGGTGAACTCCATGTCCTCCTATTCCACCATCTTGACTCCTCCTCTGGCGACTCTATTTTTAGTTTTTTAAGGAACCTCCATACTGTTTTCCATAGTGGCTGCACCAATTTACAGATAAAATTATTTTGATAAAATGCAAAATCTTTGTTTTCTGGAAGGATTATTTAAAAGGTAAAGAAAAACCTTTTACAGTCTCTTATCAAGAGCAGAAAAACAGTCCAAGCATAATTTGTCCTTTTAGCAGATGAAAGAAAATTAAGTTTTAGTTCATTATTGATGTTAAACTTACTTTAAAAGAGCTTAAATTCATTACATTTTAGCCAGCTTGACACAAGTTAAATTTCTCTCTCTCTTGCCCCCAAATTTCTATAGCTATTTAGTTTGTCCTTTATTCTCCTCATTTTCATTCTGAATAAACCAGGACAAAAATTACTCTTTGCTTTACAAAAAATATGTCTCATATATTTTCTTAGCCAAAAACATATCCTACTCTCCTTGCATACAAAGTTGTTTCACTTGTTATTTCTAGTAGTTTTAATTACATATATTAATTACAATTCTTAACCATTAGAAACCTTACTTTCCAGTGATAACTAAAAAGAAAGCAATTGTGAACCATTAAATCAGCATTCTTTAGGTTGGCAAATACATTTCATAATTTCTAAAAGCATATACTTCTTCTTAGTACAATCTTTAAATGTAACATAGAACATGTTTAGTAATAGATCCAAATATCTTTAGTTTCTCTGTAATAAGAATCCAAAAGTAGATAAAACTATGTTCAGCAATTAATGTTTCAGTATTTTATTTGGAAATTATCTAGATATTCAATGAATTTTTATCATTTAACTTAGTAAAACTCTACAATGGAAATCACCAAAGGGTTTTGGATAACTATTTTAAGTAACATTGACAAATTCATCAGTCGATCTAAGAATGAATTGGAAAATTTTATTTGAGCCAAATCTGAGGATTATAACAGGGGAAGAGAGTCTCAGAAACCTCTGAGAACTGTCCCGCCCATTAGAAGTCAAGACACAGGTTATATAAGTTTTTTGAGACAGAAGGCTGTACATCAAAAGATGTATTATTGACAGTTTACATAATCCAGATCTAAGTGCTATCATGGTGGGATCAAAAAGGAATGCTTGGGCTTCCCTGGTGGTGCAGTGGTTGAGAGTCCGCCTGCCGATGCAGGGGACACGGGTTCGTGCCCCGGTCCAGGAAGATCCCACATGCCGCAGAGCGGCTGGGTCCGTGAGCCATGGCCGCTGAGCCAGCGCGTCCGGAGCCTGTGCTCCGCAACGGGAGAGTCCACAGCAGTGAGAGGCCCGCGTACCGCAAACAACAACAACAACAATGACCATCTCTGTGAGGAAAGGGATCAATAGGAAACAAGAGTTATCCTGAGAAAATCTTTACCAGAGTTGCTATACCCAAGAAATTAGTTTGCACAAATATTTTCTCTAAGGAACTTCAGTTTAGAAAGGAAGAGACAAGAAATTTTTACCTTCCTCTCTTGACTGGGCACTATGGAGAAAGATCTAGGAGAAGAATGAATTGGAAAATTTTATTTGAGCCAAATTTGAGGATTATAACAGGGGAAGAAAGTCTCAGAAACCTCTGAGAACTGTCCCGCCCATTAGAAGTCAAGACACAGGTTATATAAGTTTTTTGAGACAGAAGGCTGTACATCAAAAGATGTATTATTGACAGTTTACATAATCCAGATCTAAGTGCTATCATGGTGGGATCAAAAAGGAATGCTTGGGCTTCCCTGGTGGTGCAGTGGTTGAGAGTCCGCCTGCCGATGCAGGGGACACGGGTTCGTGCCCCGGTCCAGGAAGATCCCACATGCCGCGTAGCGGCTGGGCCCGTGAACCATGGCTGCTGAGCCAGCGCGTCTGGAGCCTGTGCTCCGCGATGGGAGAGGCTACAGCAGTTAGAGGCCCGCGTACCGCAAACAACAACAACAATGACCATCTCTGTGAGGAAAGGGATCAATAGGAAACAAGAGTTATCCTGAGAAAATCTTTACCAGAGTTGCTATACCCAAGAAATTAGTTTGCACAAATATTTTCTCTAAGGAACTTCAGTTTAGAAAGGAAGAGACAAGAAATTTTTACCTTCCTCTCTTGACTGGGCACTATGGAGAAAGATCTAGGAGAGCTAACTCTGATAAGAAGTCTTACCCTTTGCTGGCTTCTGCCAGTTTTCCAGGATCCCTTCTGCAGGCCCCAAATTAGTATGGTGCCTCCAGTGGTCCCATTGTGGGTTGCCAAACTGTTGGAGAAAAAAAATAATTTTTACTACCCTTCTAGGTTCTTGTAAAACCCCCTGTAATAAAAAGATAGATCAACAGGAGAAAAATAAACAAAAGTTTAATAAATTCTGTACCTCCTGTATACATGGAAGATACACAGGGAAAGTGTGAATAACCCCCTGAAATGGTCCAAGCCATTACCTAAATTCCACCTCAAGCTAAAGACAAGAGAAAGATGTTGAAAAAAACAAAATTCTGTAACTATGTATGGTAATAGATGTTAACTAGACTTCTTGTGGTGGTAATTTTACAATACATACAAATACTGAATCATGTACACCTGAAACTAATGTAATGTTGTATGTCAATTATACCTCAATTTAAAAAAAAATTTGAGTTGGGGGAAGGCCAGTTATGAGAGGTACCAGGAAAAGCACAGTAAACAGTATATGGTTGTCATGATGATTTACATCCATGTCTTCTCCATAGATAAGAATGTGTAGAGTTTTTAGTCATTCTTCTCTTTCTGATACAGAGAGGGAGACACCTCTATATTCATAAACAAAATCTACAAATGGTGATTTCCTTTATAAATGTAGATGTTCCTTACACAGAGTAACATCTACTCTCTTTTCAGAGCTCTTCTTGTATCTACTCTTTCTTAAACATAGCGAGCTCAAAATACTTCTTATGCCAAAGAGACATATTTTGGGGTAGCAAATCTTGCTCCCCTTCATATATTTAGAATCTCCAATTGGAATAAAAGGGCATTTAATTATATTTAATAAAAGTCCATGTTATATACAGATTTGGGTAGAACATTAAAATGATTATTTACAGCTTTATTTTGAGGTTACTAAATGTAGTTCATGTGTTTATATATAGTCTACATTTTCTTTTTAACAAAAGAGGGACATGATGGACTCTATTCCTTAAAGTATTAAATATGATAGTTTTTGAGGTTCTTCCCAAGTCTTTAAGTGGAGGATATGGTTATTTGGAGCAACAACTCAAGAGACAGACATAGATTGTGTGTATTGGTGTGTATTTGTGTTTATGGAAGTCATTATCCTTTAGAAGGATGAGATTTTAATTGCTCATAGGTAAAATACAGATAAAATGACAGATGAGGGTAAAATGCCACATCAGAGCACGATAGCACTGAAGAAATGAGTACAGGAAAGACCTGAAAATAAAATGGGAAATATCAAAACTTAAAAGGAAATACAGGATTGAATGATGTTTCATGCAGGTGTTGGTTAGCATACATTCTTACTTAATTTTAAAATATGGGAACATTAATGAGTTCAAATAAGTGGCTATCACATATTGTCAATGTGCTGGTTTATGAACTAAGTCAAAATTAAAATACCTTTTCCTGTAACTCTGTAGGCAACTGTATATGCTCTATAGTGAGGATATGGCATATATTTCTGTTGACTGAGATAATAGAAATAATTGTGATAATTCAGATATAATATCTCTTCTAGCATTTTTAAAAGATAAAACTGAAATTTTGATGGTCAGAAATTTATAAAAATAGTTATATTTGATGAAAAACATCACATGGGCATTGCATGATATGTAATGCAAGTAGTCTGGAGTCTGATTATTAGTTCCAATAGAATGTTTCTCATTATCAACATTTTCTTCAAGAGTTGTGTTTCATTTTGACAAAATATGGTTTTGTACATATATGGTACTATGAATGCTTGTGGTAAATGAATGAATACTTTGAAAATAATTTGGGGGAGTTAAATACATTATTAGTTTGTACTTTACCAATCTTTAACTTTACTACCATCCAGAGGACAAGTTTGATCTGACATTTTTTTTTTTATTGCAGTAAAAATACTTAACATGAGATCATTTGACCATGTACACATGGGTTTATTTCTGAGCTCTTTTCTGTCCCATTGGTCTATATATGTTTTTAAGCAAATAACATACTCTTTTGATTATTGTAGCTATATGATATGTTTTAGAATTAGGAAGTTTGAGACCTTCAACTTTGTTCTTCTTTCTCAAAATTATTTTGGCTACTCAGGGTTTTCTAAGATTCCCTATGAATTTTAGAATGGATTTTTCTATTGCTCCAAAAAATAAAAATGCCTTTGGCATTTGGTAGAGATTTCTTTTATTTTGTAGATCACTTTGCATAGAATAGACACTTTAACATTATGAAGTCTTCCTACCCATGAACATTAGATGTCTTTCCATTTATTTGTGCCTTTTAAAGTCTGTATCAGCAATGTTTTATAGTTTTGAGTATGCATGTTTTTTGCATCCTTGATACAATTTTTCCCAATAATTTTTTATTTTTGATGTTATCGTAAATAGCATTGTTTCCTTAATTCCCTTTCAGATTGTTCATTGTATAGAAATACAACTGATCTTTTTTGGTGTTTCTTTAATACCTTGCAACTGTGCTAAATTCATTTATTAGGTCTAATATTTTTTGTGTGTGGAATCTTAAGGGTTTTCTATATAGAAGATTATTTTATTTCTTCTTATTGCCTAATTTCTCTAGCTGGGACTTCTTATAATATATTGAATAGAAGTGGCAAGAGTGGTCATCCTTGCCTTGTTCCTGATCATAGAGAAAAACCTTTCAGTTTCTCACCAGTGAGTATTGTGTTAGCTTAAGATATTCATATGTGAGATATTTATTATGTTGAGGTAATTTTCTTCAATCATATTTTGTGATGTTTTTATTCTGAAAGTGTCGGACTGTCAAATACGTTTTCTGCATCAGTTGAGATTCTCTTGTGATCTTTGTCTTTTATTAATGTGTTGTTACATTTATTGAGTTTCACATGTTGAATCACCTTGCATCCCAGGGATAAATCCTTCTTGTTCATGATGTATAATCCTTTTAATGTGCTGTTGAATTTGGCTTGCTAGTGTTTTATGGAGGATTTTTGCATCAATACTTATTAAGGATATTGGTCTGTAATCTTTTGTTGTCTTTGTCTGGTTTTGGTATCAGGGTAATATTGGCCTCATAAAAAAATTTGAGAAGTGTTCCCTCATTTACAATTTTTTGGAAGAGTTTGAGAAGGATTGGGTTTATTTTTTCTTTATGTTTCATAGAATTCTTCACTGATGTCATGTCTCCGGTGCTGGGCTTTCCTTTATTGGGAGGTTTTCGATTATCGATTACAAGTCTCCCTATTTGTTGTGAGTCTGTTCAGATTTTCTTTTTCTTTATCATTCAATCTTGGTAGGTTGCATGTTTCTGGGAATTTATCTATTTCTTCTGTGTTATCCAATTTGATGGTATATAATTGTTCATAGTAGTCTCATAATTTTATTTCTGTGGCACCCATTGTAATGCCTCCTCTTTTCTGATGTCAATTGAGTCTTTATTTTTATTAGTTATCTAGCTAAAGTCTGGTTAATTCTGTTTTTTTTTTTTCCTCAAAGAATCAAGTCGTAGTTTCATTGATACTTTCTCCTCTGTTTTTCTATTCTCTATTTTATATATAACTGCTCTAATCTGTATTATTTCCTTCCTTCTGCTAAATTTGGATTTAGTTTGTTCTTTTCTTAGTTTTTTGAGGTGTATATTTTGGTTGTTGATTTGAGATACTTTTTAAAATGCAGACATTTACCGCTATAAATTTCCCTATTACTGCTTTTACTACATGACATAAATTTTGGTATGCTATGTTTTTATTTTAATGTGTCTCAAGATATTTTCTATTTCCCCTTTTGATTTCTTATTTGACCCAATGGTTGTGCAGTTTGTGGTGTTTAATTTCCATATATTTTTGGATTTTTGTTTATGATTTGTTTTAATCCATCAGGAAGATAAAATGATGATTAGGGTTGTTTTAACAAACACTTTCACATGTTCCAGTGGGCATGAAGAAATAAAGAGCTCAATTTAAGAAAAGATTATAAAGAGAATCCATTTGCCACTGACTCTGAGGATGAAAAATGCAATATTTCAACTTGAGAGTAATAGGCTTGTTAATTTAGCTTCTAAGATGCTGAAAGTAATCTTCAATGAGAAACTTCTCCATAATTTCTGGATTTACATTCAATTTACATACATATAATTTATGAGTTTTCAAGTATTTGCTAGCATTCTTATGGCATACAATTATAAGTTAGCATATTCTAATTTAACAGAAATAATTATTGAGAAAAAAGTTAATGGTTGTAGAGCCTTCCCTATGACTCTTGGTTTTTTTTTTTAATATCATAAACCAATTTACTTGTCTACTGGAGGATTGCAAACAAATTTATTCCTCCTACTGATATAACAGCTTTTATTTAAAATTGATTTGAATCTTTATAAAATTTCATGAAACTATTAGCCTATGGGGACATGAATTCCAGTTGAGTGCTCTATGGATGCCAAAAGCTAAGGAAACAATGCATACTTGTGAACTACATTACCTGAGGATAACAGGGTTCAAATTTTTTCATCTTTGCAAAATGGTGACAGTATATTTTTGGCATACAGTACTTTTTAAATGTTGTTTGAAATAAATCTAACTGAAATGACTAGAAGTTAAGTAAGGTAATGAAAGACTGAGGCATTTCTCCACAAGAGTAAATAAAAAAAAATACTTCAGTAAAATATGAATTTCCATAGATAAAAGTTTAGTCTGTGTCATGAAAAGGAAAAGAAGATCTTCAACCAGCTTTAGGGAAAGTTGCTAAATTTAAGTGTCAAACTGAAGCAGATATGGAAAGACAAATGATGGAATTATTTGTTGGAAACATAAGCTCATTTAGGCTAGCCTGAATGATGTTCTCAAAGGCTTATTTTTGTATAGGAAAAATGTCATAGTTGAAAAGTAAACATTTTAATTTTTAAAAATCAAATTCAGGCATTAAAATCCCACACTAAAAGCCCTCACTGACAGAGATTGAGGCTCAGGTCAGTAAAGATTGCTGGCAGACAACTTTGGCATGCTCATACCCACGTTTGACCAAGGCATTAAGCCAGCACATACCTTTTGCTGGTGGAATTAGGCAAACTGCCAAGATGTGGATTCCTATCCATGTAGACCACCAGAAGGCACTGATTATACTCTGCATTCTCAGAAGGAATTTTGAGTGAATAATCCAAAAAGTTTATCTAACAGTAGTTCATAACAATAAATATTTTCAATGGAGTACTTCAATAAGCAAGGAAATAATTTAGGTATACATCAAATTTTTTAATTGAATAAATATGTATTTTATAAATACAATAAAAACATAAAAATAAAATATAGCAATATAAATTACTTATATGATGCAAAAACTAGAAGTTTTAAAATTAAATTCTAATTCTAAAAGAATGATATCACTACAAAGCAAAATGAAATACAAAGGTAGATGAAGAAGATGTGTAGTACCCTTGAACTTAAACAACTTTGGATTGAACTGTGTGGATCCATTTATATGTGGATGTTTTTCAATAAATATGTACTACCGTACTACATGATCCATGGTTGGTTGAATCTACAAATGTGAATACTGGGGGTCGACTGTAATGTTATGCACAGATTTTTGACTGTGTGGAAAGTTGGTGTCCCTAGCCCCAGAGCTGTTCAAGGGTCAACTGTAATATCCAGTGATCCTCTATGCAATCTCATTCCACTTACCCCAGCCTACATATCAAACAAATTTTTAAAAAGGCAACCCAAACAAATGAAAAAACTGAGGCAAAAAGAAAAAGGAAATTTACCTAACACCATGCAATTAGCAGAGCTGGGGTGTGAATCTGAGCAATCTGTCTCCAGAATTCATGTTCATCATGTAAACCTAACCCATCTGTTTCTGAACAATATTTCTGAGTCTGGTATGTACTTTATATTTTAACAGATGTTAGAAATGTGTAACTCCACCCAAAGCACCCACTTCTCCTCCTCCCTGCATCCCTTGATGTGGTCTATTCAGAATCTCAAACTAGAAGTCTTGTCCTTAATATACAGGATTTGAGCATTTAATTAATTTAATTAATAAGTTAATTTAAGAAAAGAATTTAAGACAACTCCATAGAAAAACTGACAGAAAAAAGGTTAGGAATGGATAATCCTCTCACACAGAAATCTAAATGGCTGGAGCACATATGAAAAGATATTCTGATGAAAATTGATACCAAGATACGACTTACATTCGGTTGATTTAGTAAATATGAAAAGATCTGTTATGTTGTGTCTGGAACTACATACCCATATATCAAGCTGAGTACTTGAAATCTCTTCTAGAATGTGAAACACTTTCAAATTTATCATATCCAAAATTAGACACCTGCAGTGTCTAATTCCACACATATTCCACCTTTCACCTTACTCAGGATTCATAATTTTCCAGTTGCACAGGCACCTGAAGCCTCCATGACTTCTCCTTTTCATACCACTCGCCCAATACTTCAGAAATTCCTGTTTCCCCTAACCTCAAAATGTATGAATTATCTAATACCTGTATACTACCTCTTTTGTTATCACCCCAGATGTACTCTGATCAAGGTTTCTGTTACAGCTTCCTAACAGATACTTCTGTTACTACATGTGACCTCTTACAGTATTTTCCTCAAAATGGTAGAGTGATTATTTTAAAATACCAGTTTGAGTTTGTCACTCCTCTGCTTAAACTCTGCCATGATTCTCCTTTTCACTAAGACTAAAAGCCAACGTCCATACCTTGGCCTGCAGGTTTCATATTGTCCATTTAATCCCAAACTCTCTGACCTGCTCTGGTTTCTCTCCTTCACTCACTCACTGAGTTCCAGCCTCACTCTTACCCTTGCTCTTTTTGAACACTCTAGGCAAGCTCTTATTATTTTTTTTCCTACAGTGCTTGTGGCTTTCCAAAAAAATATGTAATTTATCAGTTAATTATATCTCTGAAAGCCCGTGAAAATGAAAAGTATGGCCCCTTCTAAGTAACATGTAAGATTTAAGTACTATTAGACTTTCTTAATGTCAGCTAATTTGATATAAGAAAAATAGTTGTTAAATATTGCAGCACTGATGAGACTGAATTGTCATATATATATATATATATATATATATATATATGCGAGAGAATAAACAACTTTTCTGTCCATCTTGCCAAAGAAATTCTTTTTGTGGGCCCAGTTTCTCTACAATTTCACCCACCTTATCACCCCTCCATACCTCGGCCCCTTTTCCAACTCTCACAAAGTGTCTACTTTGTGTTAGATAAGGATTTGTGGAGTTAAACGCGTTAAACAGGTAAAACCAGGGTGAAGGAGATAAAGGAACAGAATTTCAGAATTGAGAGGAAAGGAAGAGGGCTTAGCCCCAGTGCACAAGCAATTATACATTATCATACCAATAGAAAAGAGAAGATACAGTCCTAAAATTGCAGGATGAAAAGAAAATGTTCCTATATTTTGTTTGAGAGAGAGATACGGATGAAAATAATAAGCACAGGCAGAACCACCAAGTGTGTTTAAATGGATGAAAGGTAAAATTTTTTTAAAAAATGTTATTGACTAAGGATTTGGATCACTTTCAAGGGGTTCTCAAAATACAAGTAAAGGATTATAGTATTTTAGCATAATTTTGGATTGTCACATATTATATTTAAAATTTTCTTGGTCTTGGATGTAGAAAGATTAGCTCATTTCATGCTTAACTAATGAAACTATCATCAGTGGTCAGTATAGGACCCCATTCAAGTTTTATTTATTTACTATTTAATTATTTGTTTTATTCACAGTGTTGGAAATCCTTCCATTCTATCATATATGTGCTTAAAAGAAGGACCAGATTGTGTTATGTAAGTGTGCATTTGTATGGATACTACATGGCCACAAAGTAGAATGTGGTCGTATAATCTCTCTCTGTATATCATATACATTATACATATACCAATCTAATATATTTGATATGTAGCTTTAAATAGCATTATGAAATATGTAGGGATGTTTTGTATATACATTTTAAGTAATGTAAACTATATAGCTTCTCAATCTCTTTAATGACTATTTCCCCCAATGTAATGTAGACTGATATTTTGCAAGATAAAAAATAATTAGAAAAATTAAGACATAAAAATGCCAGCCTTTTATTATTAGATATGATAGACACGAAAATACATTTTAGTAAATCAATTAAAGCAAATCGTCTTAGCACAAGGAAGAGAGACTTAAGATCGTGCATGCTGTTTATTAAAAGTGAAATTATGACTGAATATTAACTCCCCATATTATATACCTACATAGATACTTTGGGTACCATGTATATGTGTATATATATATATATATATGTATATCACTTTCCTATTTGTTTTCTTCCATATCTATAATAAGTTAAATTCTTGTAATTAAAAAAAAAACTGATATGGGTTTTTTTTTTCCTTCAACTTTTTTCCCCTGAGTTTGATCAAAACTAGATCCACTTCTAGTTTGTTCCTTTTTGCACTTATGTTTAAAATTTATTGTTCTAGACATTTTCATCAACTGAAATAATTTGCATTTCTGTTTTCTTCTTAAGGAGATTAGTCTGTAGTTTGCTTTTTTCTGTTCCTGTGCCTTTTGGAAACAGTCTCATGTTCAGGAGTGCCTTTTTTGGTCTCTATAGTGAAGTACAATTTCTTTATTGAACAGAGTTAGTGGTAGGTGGTGAGAGAATGGCTTAGCCTGTGTTGTTCCTGTTTCCTTTTTATTTCTGCAGGATACTTACATTCCCTTCATCCTTCATTGTCATTCCTTTTCTATTTATGTGATTGTACCCCAGAATCAATGTTTCATTCCAGTGCACTTTCAAGCGCATTTCCTGTACTACCAAGTCATAATATCTTCATTTGACACTTAGTCCTGGATGGTGTCTTTCTGGTGGTAGGTTTTCCTGTCCTTTTGAAATTATTCTTTACTCCAAACCCTCCCTTTTTAAAAAACTGAGCCTCCTACTGCTCCCCTTCCCCATTTGTCTTACAGTGAGAGTAGGATCACAGATGGAATTTGGATTTATTTCTCCACATACTGTTAATTTGAAGTTTTTGGTATTCTGTCTCCTAGTAATGTTGAAGTCGTAAGTCATGTATGAACTTATATTACTCTCAAATTTAGATATTTTTGAGGCGTGGATGTATAGAGTTTGATTTAAGCAGCTACCATTAACCTCTAGAAATTATTTACAGTACCACGTATGTATTTAAAGATTTTAATGTAACAAATGAGCTTTCTTCTTGTTAGATTATCCAATCTAGGCTTGGTTGATGGCAACATGACTCAGAGAGGATAATATATCTGTTAGAGATTGAATGTTTGTGTCCCTCCAAAATTCATACTTCCATATATTGAAGCCCACACCACCAGTGTGTCTGTATTTGGAGATGGGGCCTCTAAGAAAATAATTAAGGTTAAATGAGATTATTAGGGTGGAAGCCTGATCGGATTAATATCCTTTTAAGAAGAGATACCAGAGCTTGCACACTCTCAGTGTCTCTCTGTGTTCACAGGAACCAAGAAAAGGACATACAAGGGCACAGCAAGAAGGTGGCTACAAGTCAGGAAGCATTCTCACCAGAAAGGTAATTGGCCAGAATATTGCTCTCGGACTTCTAGACTCTAGAACTTCAGTTGGTGTATTCTAACTGATGGACTTTTGTTACAAAACTCCTAGCAGACTTTTGTTACAAAACTCCTAGCAACTAATATCTAAATTACTTCTCTGTTTGATTTTAATAACACCTTTGAGAAACCATTTTCAAAGAGGCACACTGACATGAAGAAGATTTTAAAGAAAGTTGATCAGGATATTTATTTTAAAATTTATTATCCAAAATAAAACATATAAAACATGATGCCATATTTTCAACAATCATCTGCAATCATTCATTACTTGCTACTTCTAAAGATTTATTTTCTAAAAGTATAGCTAAAAGTAAATGACAATTCAATAAAGTAGATTCCAAATTCTACAATTTTTAATGCAAGAATCATCTAAGTTGTCACAATACATTTTATAGGTAAGCAATATCATGATTTTCAACCTATCATATTTTCAACCTATCATATTGATACACACACACAAATTACAGAACATGTTATATAATATTTCTTCCAGGCTTTCATTGTAAAAAACATATTGCATTTACTTTTTTAGTGTTAAAAATGATTTCTACTACACTACGGCTGCCCGTGTTATTATTCTTTTAAAAAGCTGGGACCAAACTGGTATCATATCATATCTAATAGAAACACCTAAACTGATGTATGATTTATAATGCTGAGAAAAATAAAATCAATTATCTCTTGGCCAGTTAGTTTATAAAGTATAGCTACAACATTTATAAGCAGCCATCATTTGACACTTATAATTCATGTTGACCAATGTAAAATGAAGGCTGTGAAGTTTAGGGCACAGTAAATCAGTGCTTAATTATATAATTTCTAAGTCAAATATAAATTTCAACTATTGCAGGTTATCATTTGAAAAACAAAGTTTAAAATCTTCTACTCTACAATTTATGTATTCTTACTTATGGCGTATACATATATATATGCACCTTTGTACATACATGCTTGTCATTTGCATTTAATCCATTCCATAGCTTATATATTTTCATGTCATCTTTATTTGAATTTATTATTTTGAATATGTTTTCAACAGTCAGAAATCCCTTAAAGTAAATAGGACAGGTATTCTTCTCATTTTCATTATTTGAGTAAGAATGTTCCTTCCACTTTACTTCTTACTGAACAACCGTGTTACATTCTGAGTTGGATATATGCATCTTTTTTTGGTCTTTGGAAGTACATTGAAAGAAGCCTATATGAGAAAATATTTGAAATATTCACAATATTTATACCTGAAAATGAATCAAAAAATTGTTTTTAAAAACCCAAAATTTGGCATAATCAATGCCTTAAAGAAATTTTGTTATAGAAGTAACTGTATTTTAAAAGAAAGCTTTGAAATTAAACTTATTCAGTACTGTATGTCAACTATATTGCAGTCAATCTAGAAGAAAAAAAAATCTTTGAATAATGATACCAAGGGAAGGTTTAGCTTTTCTACTTTACTATGCAGGTCTTCTCTGTGAGGTCAGCCTATCACAAACATACTAGAAAGCTTTCAATCTCTACATTTTCTTTAAAACATCTTTCCCGTCATATTTGTTTGCCCAAGTGACATATTTGTGACTAGTTAATATTTCTTTCAACTCACCTTGTATAAGTTATTTCTTAGGTAAGGGAATATAAGGTATAAGTAAGATTGAGCATTCTTTCAGCTCTTATCCTCTTCAGAGTTGTTTATTGATCCAATTTCAAAGTCAATTCCCTATTATAATTGAATTTTCTTTTATATATAAGACTGTTAGGTTGCATTACTTTCTTTATACATTTCAAAATACCCCTCCCCTCATTTATAAAGATCAGTAGGAAACCCTGCCTAGAAAAAATACCCAGAAAAAAGTTATCCACTAGTGTGGTTTAATGTGTCAGGAGAAAGGGCTCTCTTTAAATTATTTTTCTCTCTCAGGTAATGTAAAATAAGAGAGATGTGAGACTAAAAATTACCTGATAAAATGGAAGTTCTGATGGATTCTTTAAGGCTTTCGTGAGGAAAATATTCTTAGTTCACTGTATTAAGCTAAACCTTCTCTTGATGTATTAGAGACAGACAAGAGGTTTATCACTAAGGATGTATTAAAATTGTATATATTAAAATTATATATATATTGAATATAATATTTATAGTATTGCTTTTAAAAGGAACATTAAGATAAACATAAAATAGAGGTGGGAAATTAGTTTTTTCTCTCTCACTGTGTGGGAAAAAATATGAAGCCCTCGCTATTTTAAGGTACAACTTTGGGCTTGATATTTGGTAATAAATTCAGTTCAAATATCATATCCTGAAAATGGCCTTCCTCAAGCCATGAGTTACTTAAAACACTACCTCACTTTAACTTCTCCTCAGTAACTCTCCAAGGCATTACCTTAATTTGGTTTCTTTATAGTCCTTAACAGGAGCACAGATTTCTGTGTTTATCCCTTTGTTAACTGTTTCTGTCTACTAGATTTTAAGCTACAAATCGTAGCATCTTTGTTTATCTTGATGAAGACTCTCTCCTTAATGAAACTTGAGTGAAGCTTTCCAGAGCCCTCTTTCTGACTTGGCCTCATCTTTGGACTGTGTCTTCACCTCCAGTCGTAGCAAGAATTCAGAGTCGGTTAGCCAGTCCCCCTACGCTTGATATCTCCTCTTAGTAATTTTTCATTCAGTGACTTTCTCACTAGAGCTGGCTATAAATCCCCAACTGCCTTTGCTATATTTGGAGTTGAGCCTGATCTCTTAAATAAGGTCTTTCTTACCGCTTTATAATAACTGTCAGAATAAATTTTTGCATTAGCAATCCTGTCCATCACTTTATACTTAGCATCTATAATAGCGCCTGACATGTAGAAAAACAATGTGCATTTCCTGAAGGAATGAATAAATACCATGATTAATAATGATTAAGTATATAAGAAAGTTAAAGTTTATACATATCTGTGCATATGTAATATTAAGATTTAGTTTAATACATGTAAGATGGTATAACAGACCTCAGGATCTGGGGCCGGACTGCCAGAGTTTGATGACTCCTGTAGAATCTGATTAGTTGTATGACTTTGGGCGAGTTATCAATTCCTTGGAGCTTCAGTTTCCTCATTCGTACAATGCAGTTAATAAAAGTACCTGAATTATGTGGTTATTAAGGCAACAATAGATGGGTTAATATATTTGAAGCTTTGAAAAGGTCAAATATGCAGTCAATATACAGTAGTTACTCTCATTAATAAGTGTATTAGCATTAGTAATAGCACTAACCTGGTATGTATTGCGTGCATTAAAGGGACTATTCTATCATACACATTTTAAGAGATTTATCCAGTCTGAAAAATATGCAGTCTATCCATTTGAAATGAAATGTTGGTACACTAATGGTTTCCATCTGCTTTCTTTTACTGTATCTTCTTGCTTACACTGTAACCCAAATTTCTAGAAAACAAGCTGGGATGAACACAACAATCCATCCCCATCCCCTTCTCCCTGCTGATGCTAAAACTAAAAGAAAGTATAAAATATATTCAACTGTTTATTTTGACTCTCACCCATAACTATACAAAGGCAGGGATTTGGGTGGTTGTATTCAATTTTATCTCCCCAAAGTTTAAGCGCAATCATAGAATTAAGTCATTTAGAAATGGTATTAAAATTATTACCAGATACTATTAATTGGAATGGAAAGTCACTTCATTAGTGATTTAGTTATATAGTATTACAAAATGAAGGACATCTTTTAGAAATGAAAATAGTTGCAGATTTAATTAAAATGTTAAATTACTGTAAAAATAAATCATAAAAAAATTTAATTGAAGAAATGGAATCAGACTGTACTCTAATGTATTTTTTCATTTCCAATTTTATAAAGGAAAAATAGATATCACTTCATTTGTAAACTGCATAAGGATCTTCATTCTAGTTAATGTAGCATTTTTTAGGAGGATTTTTGGGCCAATTCAGGTTCATGGCCAATGTGCTAACATTTTATATTATCAGCTGTTCTTTTTATCATTAGTCTAAGATGGTTTTTCAGGATCTTATTAAATTTCTGATCATGTATTCAGCTTATTACAGGCTATAGTTACTGCATCTTAGACAATGCACAACACTGCTTATTGTTACTGGGAACAGAGTTCTGTGTTAGAATATGCATTTGAGATCTAAGTCCAGGGTCTCTGATGCTACTCCTGTTATACCTCTAGGATAGGAGGGAAATATAATACAGGGAAAAGAGTGTTTCTTTGGAAAACTCAACTATTCTGTTAGCAGTGTGTTTCTGGAAAGAAATCAGCAAACCTCTCTCGGCTATGATTTTCACATTGATAAAAGTCTAATGGTCTCTATGGATCATAATGGCTCATAGTATGGATCATAATGGATCATAAATTAGAAGAATTGTGAAAATACCTTTACAGTTAAATTTCTGATCATGTATTCAGCTTATTACAGGGCTATAGTTACTGCGTCTTAGATGATGAACAACACTGCTTATTGTTACTGGGAACAGAGTCCTGTGTTAGAATATGCATTTGAGATCTAAGTCCAGGGTCTCTGATGCTACTCCTGTTATACCTCTGGGATAGGAGGGAAATATAATACAGGGAAAAGAGTGTTTCTTTGGAAAACTCAACTATTCTGTTAGCAGTGTGTTTCTGGAAAGAAATCAGCAAACCTCTCTCGGCTATGATTTTCACATTGATAAAAGTCTAATGGTCTCTATGGATCATAATGGCTCATAGTATGGATCATAATGGATCATAAATTAGAAGAATTGTGAAAATACCTTTACTTCCTTTGTGTTCTGCCATTGAAGAAAATAATTTTTCCATAACTTTCTGCCATTAATGTATTTAATTTATACAGGAGAATGTCCTGTATTTGAGACCAGATGCCTAAACATTTCCTAGAGAAAAAGTAGGAGTACATTTGAGAATGCATTGCATTTTAAAACTTAAAGATTTAGAATGGAAATTCTGAATTTGGAATAATAGAATTCATAATAGTGATAAAATTACTATATAAAATTTGAAAATTATTGATATATCCATGTCCATTTGGATATATCCACTGAGTATATCTATTACAATTTTTAAAAATATTTTGACAACTTGTAATTGCTGTAGATACTGAGAGGGCTATTCATCCTAAACTGCTTTCTAAGTACTGTGCTGTGCAATAATTGAACTGCTGGTCCCTTCCTTATAACAAATCTATTTCTAGCTCTAAATATTCTTGAAATTCAAACATCTTCTGAGGACAATATTTTGTGCTGCTGTCTATTTCAGATGATAAATGGTGACTAATCTCAGTCATTAATTATGGAGGTCAGAGAGAAAGGTGGGAGAAGCTTTTAGTCACTTCAGTTCATTTTTGATGCTAAAATAACAAAAATGTATGTACCATATTCATGAATAGTCCACAGTATTGTCAACATTTTCTTCAATACTTTCCCTATGGAATTATTGTAAATAAGTGTAGTTGAGACATTTAGTTACAAAGCTTACTTACTGATCATAGTTTTCCTTATGCTAAAATAAATGGCATTTTAAATGCTCAATGTATTCCTTTCAAGCAGCATTTTTTGTATTTGTTAAAGAAACTCAGTTTCTGGGTTAATTATGCCTGTTATAGAAAGATCTTTAAATTATAAAGTATCAATCAGTCGCACACTTCACAGAAATAAGTCATGTTAAATAGCATCCTTTAGTACATTTTGAGACACTAGCTGCTAAAATGGGCTGCACAACTCCCTGAATTGTATGTGACAATGAAAATACATCCCTATTAAACCTCTGAATTATTTATTCCTATTTTACTCATTTGTTTTTTTCCAACTCATAAGTGCCCAGGAATCCCATACCTTTTCAGAGACAATGCCTTAATTAATACTCATGGAGAATTCTCTCCTGGAGAAAATGCAATACAGGGCCAATTACTTTTTGAAATGCATGGTTTTTCTTAACAGATTGTACCTGCATTCACAGTATAATGCTCTAAGACTACCTGGAGGTTACATTTCCTCAGTTCTGCATAGTAGTAATGAGCATTTAAATCACTTTAATTCTTTCATATTTGTATGTATTCAAACCTGGAAGGAGAAACAACACAAAAGGCATTAGAAATGTAAAATTAATGATTTTAATAAAAATTTTGCAATCTATATGTATAAACATAATCCTAGTGTTATGATACTATTACTTTTACAGATGAATTCTTCCTATCTTTTAAAGAATTGGTACTACTTCAAAAACCACTTTCAAAGACTGGATTATATACCTTCACATTAGAAGAAGATAATGAAAATGTTTAAATAACACATAAAGAAAAAAACAAATATATGGACATTGCATGCTTAAGGTGATAAAAAATTAGTAAAGCAGAAATACTAGAATATATTCCATATGACAAAGTCCATGAAAACAGTAACTGCCATTTGAATATAAAAACTGAAAGCTGGTGTAGGTATGTAAGAAGAAAAAAGCCCTTGAAACTTAGATAATAGTTTTACATGTAAAACATTATGGCTGTATGGCACCAGCCTTGACTGATAGCTGTTTAGTTCTACAAACAAAAGGAGCTGTTAACTGACAGATGGTTGTGTTCTAAACTTCCAGTTATAAGTCACATGCTGGTACCTCTATAATTTCCCACAGAAACCACTGGTTGGCTAATAGCAAATTAGATACATATATATATATATATATATATACACACACACACACACACACAGAAATATTTGTAAAAGAAAATTTGGATTATCTAATATTTGCAGTGCACGTTACCTTCAGATCATTTGTTACATTGTATTTATAATTCTTATCTAAAGCAACCAATCTTACTACTGTTCTCTTTCATTTTCTAAAGCTATGAGGCTTTGAAAAACTGGCTCAGAACACTCAGAATGCAGAAATAAGAATAAGACTTCGTAAGTAACCAACATCATTACTCTGCTGGTTCTTTCAGTAAAGATTTAACTAAGTTTGCAATATATGCATATCTTAATATTGTATGACAGTCATTTTTTTTTAATTTTGAAATTATGTTTGGGAGGTTTTACCAACGTACCTCAGTGGACCACCTTCCAAAGTCAATTAAATCATGGCATATTGCCTGAGAAGTGCATCTCATGAGCTGCTTATGCCCAGGTACCTTTTCTTCATTTCTGGAATAAATCTCAAATTAAGAGTGTTACTATTACTCAGTCTGCATTTCTAGTTGGCTCTCATTCCCATACCTGTAATGCTCAACCTACGTGTTTCTTCCTTTTCAAATATCACTCATCTGTCATGACTCCCCTAAAAGCTCCCTCCTTTTAAAAGACCTCTATCCCATTCTCTTCAGAAAGTGGAATTTCCTTCCGAGCCACCATGTCACTTTGTATGTCCACTGTTCATTCATCATAATCTTGACTATATCACAATTGGCTTTATATTTAACCATTACTACTCCTCAAATTGTATCTCTTAATAAAGAAGGCTCATTTACATCCCTTTTCACTGGGTAGGCAGGAATAAGGTCTAAGTTAATCTGTATGTACTCGATATACATCTTATTTAAAATGGTAAGAAATTGCAAACAATATAAACCAGTTAGTTTTCAGTTAGGCATAGCATAATATTCTGAGACTATAAAAACTGTTACACAATAATATTTACTGTCACTGGTGAATTTATGTCCTATTGCTGCCACAAAGTTGGTGAAATGAAAAAAAAAAAATAAGGAAGTGCAAAAAGAGCAGGGTGCCTGAAGTGAGTTAAGCAAGGAGAAGAGATCATTTTAAATTTAAGATGTGTATTATATATGCAAATAAAGGTGTCAGATCAGAATTTGATATAACAAGTCTGGGCTTTGAGGGAGAATCAGAGAGAGCTGGAGACAGGCTCCAACAAAGGGTTGATAGTACAAGCCCTGAGATTTTGTGTGGAGGAGCCAATGAGGTACAGCAAGAAACAGGAGAGGGTCATGTCTGGAAAGCCAAGTGTAGAAGGGTTTCAAGGAGTGATCCTTGAAATTTGGTTAATTTATATAGGAAATTAGGTTAATTTATATAGGAAATTAACCAAAAGGGATTATAAAATTGATATGAACATACTTTAAACTTAAATATTTATCTATTGGACCACTGTTTGATGAGGTAGATAAGAACCTTTTTCTATTTAGTTCATTAATAGAAGTGAAATGTAAGTGAAGAATAATTTCATGATTTTTTAAGGAGCCTTTCTGACATTTACAGTTATGTTCACATGTAATGCTAGAATGTATGTTTTCAGGTAGCTTTTCCAAACCATTTGTCTCAATGCAAAAACTTTTCTTCTTTACAGTCATATTTTAACACTTTATGTAATACTTAATTAGGTACTATAGTCATAAGTATAACTGGCACAAATACGTTTGGAAATAAACATAACTTGGTACTTGGTATAAACAGATATGTAAGGATAGTAGATATTAAAATATAGCCTAGTAATACTAAGTGCCCCGTGAGTTGTGATTGTCACTTTGTTTCACAGAAAAAATGGAGAGCATCAGTTAACAAAATGAGTACATAGGTGAAGGGTAAAAGGACTTCCAATACATACCAAAATGTTAAATGAATATGTTGGGCATTACAGAATACTTTAAAACAACTACAGCTAAGTCATCACCTAAAACTTGTAAGGTCAATCAAGTTGCAGTTTAAAAATGTGTTCTTAAAAGACAGTCTCTTCAGCAAGTGGTATTGGGAAAACTGGCCAGCCGCATGTAAATCAATGAAGTTAGAATACTCCCTTACACCATACACAAACTCAAAATGGGTTAAAGACAAATATGAGACATGACACCATAAAACTCCTAGAAGAGAACATAGAAAACATTCTCTGACATAACTCTTATCAATGTTTACTTAGGTCAGTCTCCCACGGCAATTGAAATATCAATAAAAGCAAAGGAAAAAGAAGTGGGACCTAATTAAACTTAAAAGGTTTTGCACAGCAAAGGAAACCATAAGCAAATCGAAAAGACAACCTACAGACTGGGGGAAAATATTTGCAAATGATGTGACTGACAAGGGATTATTTCCAAAATATACAAACAGTCCAATCAAAAATGGGCAGAAGAACTAAATAGATGTTTCTATGAAGAAGATGGCCAACTGGCATATGAAAAGATGCTCAACATTGCTAATTATTAGAGAAATGCAAATCAAAACTAAATGAGGTACCACCTCACACCGGTCAGAATGGCCATCATTAAAATGTCTACAAATAACAAATGCTGGAGAGAGTGTTTAGAAAAGGGAATCCTCCTACACTGTTGGGGGAATGTAAATTGGTGCAGCCACTATGAAAACCAGTGTGGAGACTCCTTAAAAAAGCTAAAAATAGAGTTACCATATGATCCAGTAGTCCTACTCCTGGACATATGTTTGGAGAAAACTCTAATTTGAAAAGATAGATGCACTCCAATGTTCACAGCAGCACTGTTTACAATAGCCAAGACATGGAAGCAACCTAAGTGTCCATCAACAGATGAATAAAGAAGATGTGGTACATATATACAATGGAATATTTCTCAGCCATAAAAAAGAATGAAATAATGCCATTTGAAACAACATGGGTGGACCTAGAGATGATTACACTAAGCGAAGTAAGTCAGACAAGTTAAATACCATACATCACTTATATGTGGCATCTAAAATATGACACAAATGAACTTATGAAACAGATTCACAAACATAGAAAACAAACTTATGGTTGGTTATCAAAGGGGAAAAGGGGGTGGGGAAGGAATAAATCAGGTTTGGGATTAGCAGATACAAACTAGTGTATATAAAATAAACAACAAGGTCCTACTGTATAGCACAGGGAACTCTATTCAATATCCTGTAATAAGCCATAATGAAAAATAATATGAAAAAGAAATATATAAACTGAGTCACTTTGCTGTACACCAGAAACTAACACAACACTGTAAATCATCTATATCTCAATAAAAATAAGTAAATAAAAATGTGTTCAATGAAGAATTAAGTAAATTGCCAAAGTCAAATTTGGCATAGTAGTGACATAGCCTATATTTGAATACAAAGATATGGAGTCCAAATTCCAACATTTTCCCTATGAAATATCTTATATAAAATATAAGACCTACCTTAACTTGAAACAGTCTTAAAGATAATTTTTATAGTTTGAAAATCTTATTTTGAATCAAGTTTAACAGATATTAAAGGATATATTAAATGACACAGTATTTTTAATGTATCACCGCTAAGGAATGCAATGTTCTTTGACATATTAGATGGCCAAAGATAATTTATATCAAATTACTTCAGATTAGAAGTGGCCAAGATGGCAGAATAGGAAGACCCTAAACTCAACTCCTCCCATCACACCAAAATTGCCATGATTTACAGAGCAACTATCTATGAGAACAACCTGATGACTAGTAGAAAAGATTTTCCAAAACTAAAGAAGGAACCACAGTGAGACAGGAGGGGCAGAGACATGGTATAGTCAAGACCCACACCCCCAGGTAGGTGACCCACAAATGGTAGAATATTCACAATTGCAGAGGTTCTACAGAAGAAGCAAATGAGCCAATCCCCACATCAGGTTCCCTAGCCCAAGGGTCCTGGACCAAAGGATAAACCCCTAGAACATCTGGCTTTTAAGGGCAGCTGTGCTTATATGTGGTAGAATTGGAGGGCAGTAGGAAATAGGGACTCAGCTCTTCAAGGGCACATGTTAAATCTCACACACTCTAAAACCCACTCTGAGACAACATGAAGTGTACTATCATTCCCATGCTATGGGTCTCAAAACTTATTTGAAGCAGTAATAGCTGAAAACTTTCCTAAACTTGGAAGGGAAACAGACATCTAGGTCCAGGAAGCACATAAAGTTGCAAACAAGATCAGCACAAACATGTTTACAACAAGACACACTATAATTAAATGGCAAAAATTAAAGAGAATATTAAAAGCAGCAAGGGAAAAGCAACTAGCTATGTACAAGGGAACCCTCATAGACTATCAGCTGACTTTGCAGGAGAAACTCTGCAGGACATAAAGGAGTGGCATGACATATTTAAAGTAAAGAAAGGAAGAAAAAAACTACAACCAAGAATACTCTACCCAGCAAAGCTTTCATTCAGATTTGAATGAGATCAAAACTTTTATAGAAAAGAAAAAGCTAAAAGAGTTCAGCACAACAAAACCAGCTTTATGAGAAATGACAAAGGGAATTCTCTAAGCATAAAAGAAAAAGCCACAACTAAAAACATGAAAATGACTAAAGGAAAAATCTTATTGGCAAGGCAAGTATGTGGTAAAAGTAGTAAATCAGCCATGTATAAAGCTTGTAAGAAGATTAAAAGGCAAAAGTAATAAAATCAATATCCACTATAGGGATACACAAAACAAACTGATGTAAAATATGATGTCAAAAACAAACAATGGGGGGGGGCTGAAAATTGAGGGTTGTTAGAAGGCATTCAAACTTAAGAGATCAACATAAAAATCATATGTATAAAATCACATATACAAATGTGGTAAAAGTAGTAAATCAGCCATGTATAAAGCTAGTAAGAAGATTAAAAGGCAAAAGTAATAAAATCAATATCCACTATAGGGATACACAAAACAAACTGATGTAAAATATGATGTCAAAAACAAACAATGGGGGGGGGCTGAAAATTGAGGGTTGTTAGAAGGCATTCAAACTTAAGAGATCAACATAAAAATCATATGTATAAAATCACATATACATTGCTATATATAAACCACATGGTAAAACAAACCAAAAATCTATAATACACAAAAGAGAAAGGAATCCAAACATAACACTAAAAATAATCATCAAATCACAGGGAAGAGAGCAATAGAAGAGGAAAAAACCAAAAGAACTACAAAAACAACCCTGAAATTATTAACAAAATGGCAATAAGTACAATACAAACCTATCCATCTAAAAGCAGCAGAATACACATTCTTTTCAACTACACATGGAACATTCTCCAGGATAGACCATATGCTGGGCCACAAAGCAACTTTCATCAAATTAAGAAGACTGAAATCATACCAAGCAGCCTTTCTGACTACAATTTTATGAGTAGAAATCAGCCATAAGCAAAAACTGCAAAAACCACAACCATGTGGAGGCTAAATAATACGATACTAAACAACCAAAGGGTCATGAAAGAACTCAAATAGGAAATCAAAAAATACTTGGAAACAAATGAAAATATAAACACAATGATCCAAAGTCAATGGAACACAGCAAAAGCAGTTCTAAGAGGGAAATTTATAATGATACAGGTCTATCTAAGGAAACAAAAAATCTCCAACAACTTCAACTTACAACCAAAGGAAGTAGAAAAAAGAACAAACAAAACCAAAAGTTAATATAAGGAAAGAAATCATAATCTAACTACAAAAGATTAGAAAGATAAACAATCCCATTTACAATAGCATCAAAAATAGTAAAATACCTAGGAATAAATCTAACCAAGGAGGCAAAAGATCTCCACTCCAAAAACTATGACAATGATGTAAGAAATTGAAGATGACACAAAAAATGGAAAGATATACTGTGCTCACGTATTGGAAGAATTAATTAAAATGACCCTACTACCCAAGGGAATCTACAGATTCAATGTAATCCATACCAAAATACCATTGACATTTTTCACAAAACTGAAACAAATAATTCTAAAATTTGTATAGAGACACATAAGACCTCAGAGAGCCAAAACAATATAGACAAAAAACTAACTGGAGTATCATGATTCCTGATTTCAAATTATACTACAAAGCTACAGTAATCAAAATGCTATGGTACTGACACAAAAACAGACACACAGATTAATGGAAGAAAATAAAGAGCATGGAAATGAACACACAATTGTAAGGTCAATCAAGATAAAGAGGCAAGATATACAATGGAGAAAAGATGGCCTCTTTAATGAATGATGTTGGGAAAACTGGACAGCTACATGTAAAATAATCAAACTAGACTACTTTCTCACACCATCTATAAAAATAAACTCAAAGTGGATTAAAGAGAGGTAAATCTAAGACCTGAAACCATAAAACTCCTAGAAATAAATATAGGCAGTATGCCCTTTGACATCAGTCTTAATATTTTTTTGGATAAGTCTCCTCAGGCAAGGGAAACAAAAAGCAAAAATAATCAAATTAGACTACATCATACTAAACAGCTTTTGAAAAGTAAAGGAAACCATCAATGAAATGAAAAAGCTGCCTACTGAAAGAGAGAAGATATGTGCAAATGATCTGATAAGGGGTTAACATCCAAATTATATAAAGAATTCATATAACACAACATCCAAAAAAAACCAATTAAAAATTGAGCAGAGGACCCAATACATTTTTACAAAGAAGACATACAGATGGCCAACAGACACACACATGAAAGGAGGTCCAACGTCACTAATTATTAGCTAAACGCAAATCAAAAACCACATGAGATTTTACTTTCCACCTGTCAGAATGGATATTATCAAGAAGACAACAAATGACAAGTGTTGGTGAGGATGTGGAGAAAATGGTACCCGAGTGCATTGTTAAGATTAAAAATTGAGCAGAGGACCCAATACATTTTTACAAAGACATACAGATGGCCAACAGACACACACATGAAAGGAGGTCCAACGTCACTAATTATTAGCTAAACGCAAATCAAAAACCACATGAGATTTTACTTTCCACCTGTCAGAATGGATATTATCAAGAAGACAACAAATGACAAGTGTTGGTGAGGATGTGGAGAAAATGGTACCCAAGTGCATTGTTAGTGTATGGAGGTTCCTCAAAAACTTAAAAAGAACTACCATATGATTCAGCAACTCCATTTCTGGTTATTTTTCCAAAGAAAACAAAAGCACTAATTCCAAAGATATATGCACCCTATGTTCACTACAACATATTACTGTGCAGATTTAATGAAATTCCTATCAAACTATCACTAAGAATTTTTGCATGGGCACAGGGCTTAAATAGCTAAATCCATCTTGACAATAAGAATAGAATGGAAAAAAAAGTAATCAGGAATGTGTGGTATTGGTAAAGAAATAGACAAGGATTAATGAAAAAGTAAAAGTAAAACCACACACTATGCTCAACTGATTTTTGATAAAGCTGCACAGGCAATTCAGCAGAAGAAGGATAGCCTTTTTAACTGGAGCAATAAGACATTCATAGGCAAAAAATTAACTTTTATCTAAATCTCAATTTTTGAAAAGTTAACTGAAAATAAATATACTTACATGTAAATAAAAAACTATAAAATGATACAAAAATAGAAAATCTTTTCAATCCCAGCCTACACACAGTGCTCTTAGAGTTGACATTAAAAGCACAGTCCATAGCAAGAAAAACTGATAAATTTGACTTCATTGAAATGAAAATATTTTCCTCTGTGGAAGTCCATATGTAAAGGCTAAAGAGACAACCTTCAGACTGGAGAAAATATATTTCCAAGCGACATATCTATAAAGGGCTAGTATCAAGAATATATTAAGAGCTTTCAAAACCTAATAGGGGAAAAAAACAACAAACAATCCAATTAGAAAATGGGCTAAAGACATGAACAGGCTTTTCAGGGAAGAAAACATACGGATGGCAGATAAACCTATGAGAAGATGTTCCACATCAGTAGCCTCAGAAAAATACAACTGAAAACCACAATGAGATATCACTACATACCTATCATAATGGTTAAAATAAAGAATAGTGACAGCATCCAAAGTTGCCTAGACTGAAGAAACTAGATCACTCATATTGCTGGTCGGAGTGGAAAATGGGACAGCCACTCTAAAAAACAGCTTGGCAATTAAAAAAAAAAAAAGTAAAAATAATAAAATTTTAAAAACTAAATAATACCCAGCATAGACTTATAGACTAAATAAACTACTATAAGACCCAGCAATTGCTCTCCTGGGAATTTAGTCCAGAGAAATGAAAATGGAATATATTCACACAAACACCTTACACAAATGTTTTTAGTAGCTTCGTTAGTGATATCCATAATCTTGAAACAACCCAGATGCTACTTATTATGCGAATGGTTAAGCAAACTGTGGTGCATACGTATTTTGTAACACTACCCTGCAATAGAAAGAATGAAATATAAAAAGAGAGAACAGACAAAAACATGCATGAATATCCAGGGAAGTCTGATGATTAAAAAAGCTATCTCAAAAGTTCACACACTATATGATTCCATTTTTAATGTCACTCTTGAAACAACAAAATTTCAATAGAAAACAGACTAGTGGCTTCCAGGAGTTTAGCAGGGGTTGGAGTAGGAAGGAAATGGATGTGACTATAAAAGGACAACAGGAGGGATCCTTGTGGTGATGGAATGTTCTGTATCATGACTATATCTATTACAGTCAATATCCTGTAATATTGTACTGTAGTTTTACAATATGTAACCATTGGGAGAAACTGGATAAAAGGTAAGTGTGATCTTAGTATTATTTCTTACTTCATATGGATATATAATTATTTCAAAAGAATTTAATTAAAACTCAAAGTTCACTTCTTCAGTCACAGTATCTACATTTCAAGTGCTCACATGTGGCTACTAGTAGCTACCATAAAGAACAGTGTAGAATGTTTCTATCATCTTAAAATCTATTGGAAGGAAAGAGTTGTACGGTTGAATAGGTATATCTCTACATTATAATAAAAACGTTATTTAACCTATATTTTAGTCAATGGAAGATTCCAGTTAACTGAAGTGTTGTCATATTACTTAAGTGAAAATTCTTAAAACTATAAATTCTCTTCATTTTAATCTAGGACATATGACTCCAGAACTTTCACAGGAATTTTCTATTAACCTCATTTTCTCAACTTTTGCTTTATCAGGCATATGCTTTTCAATCCATTAATTAAACAATTGGACAGTTAACACATTTTCTAAAACATTTAATCAAAATACTAATAACAAAGTATTAAATAAGAAAGCTAAATTTTGTAAGCAATGGGGAAAATATATAATATTTACATGAATAAAGAATCAAACATTTATACTGCTCTCATACATTAATTATTTTATGTAGTTTTAAAATTCATGTGTGTAAGTTAAAGCAAACACTTTAATTTCATATAAAAATGTGAAAACTAAGTTTCAGAGACATCAAGTGGGATATCCAAACCAACTGATTAAATAGTAAAATGAAATACTTTCTTCAACTAAAACAAAGATAAGTCTAAATACTTCAAGTATTTTTAGAAATATTAGGAATTCTTAAAGAAAATTAAAATAGAAATGAGGAACATAGCAGTATCTCTAAAAATAAGTAATAAGTTAGTTAAAAGAAAAAGGCAGTCTCAATCATTTTCAGATTTTAAAAATATAAAATTTTCAAATTGCTACATACACCCAGTTAACTTAGTTTGAATCTAGGCTGAGTAGTTTTTCTTCCTTAGTTGATTACATTTTGAAAGTTCATAGTGAAAAACTAAGGAGGTTTTAGGGGTTTATTTTAAAAAAGAAAATATCTTAAACATAATTCCGAGTTTGTCCATAGACATCATCTAAACATACTTTTTCTCTCAACTTATAATTTCTGCTATTTAATTTTGATTTAAAATTGTCTTTCTGCCTTTAGGTCCAGCTCATCAGTCATATAGCTAGTAAAGTAAATTTCATACTGCTGTTCCTTTCACCTCTGCTTATGGGCACATAAACAGGAGATGGGCATTAATGTTAAAATGAAGTAGGAGGAAATATTATGCTGTGAGATTCAGATTCACCACAGTGTTAGAATTGCTTCGAGGCAACATTTATAATCAGGATAAAAACAATATCTTTCATAAAAATGTCTTAAATATATAATGTCTAAAAATTATAGAAAGTTAGTGAAAAATATTAAACTAGATGAAATTAGACTGATTTAAAAAATGTCCAGCAATTTCTTGTTACAATTAAGAGACAATTAAATTACATGTTGGCTATAGTTACCCTACAACTAGAAAAAAATCTCAAGTGAATAATTTAGACATTTCCTTTTCCCCAGGAAAGATTTAAAACAGATTTTAAATAATATGCTTAATTTTAATGTTTCTTACAGTCCAACAAAGAGAGTCAGAACATTTATGTATTTTGAAATATTTTTGTCCTTTAAAGACTGGGCCTCTGGCAATATATGGAGAATAATTTTCAAGAAAATGTAGACTTTAAAGTATTTTCAATTTATTTTATCTTTTAATGAACATGCATTTACATGTAATCTAGTATGTTTTGGGTTGCGTATAGCAGAAAACTACTCTGGCTCATACAATAAAGAGGGTAAACTGGCATATTTAACTGAAAAACTTTACATTTTAAATAGATGGCTGCCAATGTTCAGTCAGTCAGGGCTTCAGCTCCTTTTTCTGCTAATCTCTCAGCTCTGTCCCCCAACCTTTCCTTACAGTTTCAGTCTTAGTCTGACAGTAAAATGGTTGCAGCTTTTCACATAAATATATGTCATTATTGAGAGAAAAACCTATCTCTTGCAGCAACAATCTCTTAATAGAAAATAAATGAAGAATCCAAGCTCTCCCTAGAATACTTCTCATACCTCATTGACCTGAACCGGGCACATAATTATCTTGAAATAGTTCCTTGTTCAGTATGATGCTATGCTCCAATTCTCTTAATTCTGAATGAATCACTAGCAAAGGGATGGGCTTATCCTCAAGAATCAGGTCTCTCTCTGGATATGGGGGAGAAACCCACTTTTCTTTTGAAGGATGTGGGTTCTGGGCCAGAGATTACATAACAGAATGAAAATTGGGGAGCCATTATTAAAGTGGGAAATGGATTTTTTTGAGGCAACCAAAATGTCTATTGTAATTACAAAAATTAAAATCATTGATCAGAGATATCAGAATATTTCTTGAAAGATAAACTTTTGACTTTGAGTTATCCCCAGAGATTTAGTGATGGGTTACAATATCTCAATGTCTATTAATATAAGAAACTAAATGCATAACCACTTAATGAAGATAAGCAGAAAAAATAGATTATTTTAAACTTGGAAAGGATCACAGGTATTCAAGGCAGCAGAGTGCCACATTAGGAAATAATTGGATTTGAATGTGGAGCTAATCTGAATTCTTGTCCACGATCTTAAACTAAGTAGCTTTTTCTCCTCCTCCTCTTTAAATTAGCATGTCAGAATTGCTATTCTGTAAATAAGGGTGCTAGACTCCACTTCCAAAGTAAGACAATAAAGTCTCAGTCTTTTGAACATTCTGAAACCAATTGCAAACAATAATGAGAAAATAAAATTCCATACCTAATAAAACTAATAACATGTACTATGTAAACTACAACATATATAAGGAAAGGCTGCTAACTGCATTGCAATTTGGCTAAGTTAAGGAAAGGGAGTGAGTGCTGATTACTGTTGATCTTGGGCAAGTTAGCAGAGGCATTAATTTTACAGAATAGATTGCATACTCAGGGATAAAACCAAAGATTCCTTGTTTGGTATAATACAAACAGAATGTTTGAGCTGGCTACAGAAGTTTCCCTGAAACTATGTGCCACTGCAGAATGACAGTGAGTATGGTGATAAAGGAAGTTATATGTACATACACATGGCCAAGTGGCAGTGGATATGGTGCTCAGTGAAGCCATATGCATGCTCATTTTCTCTGCAGGTCCCATGTATACTCATTTCTTTGCAAGTCATATGTACACTCATTTTCTTTGCTTTGGGTATGACTGGTAAAGAAAAAAGCATAGAAGACAATCAGCATAACAGTATACTTACTGTACAGTAACTTGATTGGTTAAAGTATAGTTACTTGATCAGTTAAAGATAAGTAAAGACATATTATTAACACACAGGGAGATTTTGTGCCACCAGGAAAGAGATCTATACCTAAAGTCAGAATGGTGAGAGATTTTTCCACAGACAAATCAACTCTATTTTTGAAGCACACTAAATAATTTCAAGAAAATTAGATAATCAATTGCTGGGAAACAACCACAGGGGAAAAAGTTGAATTCTGAATTTTAAAAAATAAGCACAATATGACAAGAGAGGAACTCATTTTACTGCTTCAGCATAGACTATTCTATGAAAAACTATATACCAAATAATAAAATATTAAATATATAAACTAAAAATTATGCATAATATATTAATTTACAGCAGTAACAAAATGAGAACACATAGTCACAGATTATATATGCAATGAGAAAATATGGTATATAATCAGAATCCAAATAAAATATTAATTAAATACCAATACTTTGTATCAGATACTACTCTATTACATATACAATTTAATTTCTAGACCCACTATCACTACTTTATTCATATATACATATATATGATATATACTATACATATAGTGTGATGTATATGCACATATATATGTATGCTAATACATATATGGTGAACATATAAGGCTACAATTGATGCATAAATGAATCCCCAAAATAAAAAAAATTTAAGGAGTTTTGTTTTGGTCACACAGCTTGTGGGATCTTAGTTCCCTAACCAGGGATTGAACCCATGCTGTCAGCAGTGAGAGTGTGGAGTCCTATTGAGTCCTAACCACTGGACAACCAGGGAATTCCCTTAAGAAAATATTTTAATCTATGTTATAATAAAGTTAAAAATGAACAGTAAACTAAAAATGTTAACCGTTATGAAACCAGTGAGATGTTTATGAATAACTAAGTCCATGTCGAATCAAAATAGCACTGCTGTAATATTTAAAAAATAATGATAGTGAGAAATCAACCTATTGACATTTATGAGGCTTATAAAGAATAATAACTATTTCCAGTTTTTAAAATAAAACAAATAACATATGCATATAATGCATGCAAATTGGAAAGAGAACAATTTTTTTTTGAAAACTGTAAGACATATCTAATATATGCTAGTAAACAAAACTGAATTATAAAAAGAACATTATGGAGAATTATAATCTCAAGTAGTTTAAACATACTACAGTTTATAAATGTATCAAATGAAAGACAATCACAAATCTAAGAAGGGTAAACACACCATGAAAAATATAAAATGAGTCAAGATGGCAGAACAGGAGGATGCAAAATTTGTCGCTCCTCACAAGTACATCAAGAATACATCTACAGGGCTTCCTTGGTGGCACAGTGGTTGAGAGTCCGCCTGCCGATGCAGGGGACACGGGTTCGTGCCCCGGTCCGGGAAGATCCCACATGCCGCGGAGCAGCTAGGCCTGTGAGCCATGGCCGCTGAGCCTGCGCATCCGGAGCCTGTGCTCCGCAATGGGAGAGGCCACAACAGTGAGAGGCCTGCGTACCGCAAAAAAAAAAAAAAAATGTAGAATACATCTACAAATGCAAGTTCTTTCAGAGCACCTGCTGAACATTAGTGGAAGACTTCAGACATCTAAAAGGACAAGAAAAATCCCCTCGCAACCAGGTAGGACAAAAGAAAGAAAAAAAGAGGAATCAAAAAAGGGATCAGCAACCCTGGCAGGAATCTGAAGGTGAGGGGAGGTCCCCACACTCAGAAAAACTCCCTCATGGTGGGGAAATCCACTGGGATAGAAAGGGACCTTCAGGGGATCAAAGGAGAATGCAGAAGATCAAAGGAGAACACAGTGGACGGCCTGTGGAAGGCAGGACAAAGAAAGAACCGTGTGCATGGTCTGTGCTGCAGCTCTGCACATTCCAGCCTGAGTCGTGAATCTCCTGTTGCAGAGGGGGGCTGGGTGCTGGAAAGTGGGGTTTGGAGTGCAGACCCAGGGAGGGGATAGCTGTTGGCTGTGAAAAGACAGCCTGAAGGAGGTGTCTTTTCAGCTTACAGCCTGAAGGAATAAGGAGCTCAACAACAGGGAAAGTTTGCAGAAAAAGCCTGGGAATAGAAGGCATCATTGTTGAGTGGTGCATAAGGGGCAGGGCTGCCATTACAACCCCTTTCCCCACCTACCAGCTTCTTTGGCCTTTGCAGGCACTGGGAGGGACTCCCATCAGAGTGAGCATGCCATGGTCTGTTGCAACTGCCTGCTGGTCTCCACCGCCATGGGCAATTCATGCACACCCCAGTTGTGGCTGCTGTAACACTCCCCAACTCGAGGGAGTAAGTGTGCCACAATCAGCTGCTTTCACTCTCTCTCACCTGGGCAGGGAGCAGTTGCCTGAGGGTGGCGCACTCGCAGAGGTGGGGCCAAAACCGAAGCTGAGCCCCAGGGGTGGTGCGACTACGGAAGAGGAATGGAAATCTTTCCATGCAGCTGCACAAGCCACAGATTAAATCCCTGTGATTAGCTTGGTAACTCCTGTGTCTGTGGAATACCTGAATAAACAAGGAGTGTTCCCACAACTGTTACCAGTCTAGCCTTAGCAGCAGTGCACTTTGGGAGCAAGTACACACAGGAGTTGGGCCAGGTCAGAGACTGAGCTGGCCCCACAGTGACCATAGCAGAGACCTGCCTAGAGGTATTGGAGGGCCTCTTTGGGAGGTGGGGATTGGCTGTGACTCACTGTGAGATCAAGGACACTAACAGAAGAGGCCCCAGGAAAATATTTTTATTACCATTATTCTTTTGTTTGTTTAGTTTTCTTCAGTTGATGGTGCTGTTTTTGTTATTTTGTATTTTTATTTTTCATATTTTTATTTTTCTATTTTACTTTTTTGTTTTGTGTTTTTGTTTTTCTGTTTTTAATTTTTGATTGTTTCTATGTGTTTATGTTTTCTTGCTTTTTTGTTTGCTTTTGTTTTTGTTTTATTTTTCATTTTTTTGTTTTTGTTAGTTTAGATCATATTGTTTGTTCTCATTTTAAATTTTTTTTTTTTTTTTTTTTTTTTCGGTACAGGGGCCATCCCGTTGCAGAGCACAGGCTCTGGACGTGCAGGCTCAGCGGCCATGGCTCACAGGCCCAGCCACTCCGCAGCATGTGGGATCTTCCTGGATCAGGGCATGAACCCGTGTCCCCTGCATCGGCAGGTGGACTCTTAACCACTGTGCCACCAGGGAAGCCCTTAGAATTCTTTTGTTTGTGCTCTTTTTTATTCTGTTTGCTCCATTGTTTCTGTTGGTTTGGTTTTGTTGTTATCATTTGTCTTGGATTTGGTGTGTGTTTTCTTTGTGTGTGTGTTGTGTTGTTGTTTGTTTTTGTTTTTGCTACTTGTCTTAGGTTTTGTTTGTCTGTTTCTTTTCTTTTCCTTTCTTTTTTCTCTGCCCATGCAGCACAGCTTGCATGCTCTTGGTTCCCTGCCTAGGGTCAGGCCTCGGCATCTGGGATGGGAGCACTGAGTCCAGGATGCTGGACTGCCAGAGAATTCCTGAGCCCACAGAACATTTATTGCCATGTGTTCTCCCGGAAGTACCATCTTGACACCAAGACCTGTTTCCTCCCAACTGCCTGCATGCTTCGGTGCTGGACACCTCATGCCAAACAACCAGCAAGATAGGAACACAGCACCACCCATCAACAGACAGGCTGCCAAAGGTGGACTAAGCTCACAGACACCCCAAAACACACCACCTGATGAGCCGCTGCCCATCGGAGAGAAAAGACTCAGCTCCACCCACCACACCATAGGCACAAGTGCCTCCCACCAGGGAGCCTACACAAGCCTCTGGACCAACCTCACCCACAAGGGGGCAGATAACAGAAGCAAGAGGAACTATAAGCCTGCAGCAAGGAGACCACAAACATGGTAAGTTAGACAAAATGAGATCACAGTAATATTTTGCAGACAAAGGAGCAAGGTAAAAACCCACAAGACCAAATAAATGAAGAGGAAATAGGCAATCTACCTGAAAAAGAATTCAGAATAATGATAGTAAAGATGATCCAAGATCTTAGAAATAGAATGGAGGCATGGATCAAGAAGATACAAGAAATCTTTAACAAGAACCTAGAAAAACTAAAGAACAAACAAACAGTGATGAATAATACAATAACTGAAATGAAAAATACACTAAAAGAATAAATAGCAGAATAACTGAGGCAGAAGAATGGATAAGTGAGCTGGAAGATAGAATGGTGGAAATAACTGCCACAGAGCAGAATAAAGAAAAACGAATGAAAAGAAATGACAGTCTCAGACTTATCTGGGATAACATTAAGTGCACAAACATTCGAATTATAGGGGTCCCAGAAGAAGAGAAAGAGAAAGGGCCTGAGAAAATATTTTAAGAGATTATAGTCAAAAACTTCCCTGACATGTGAAAGGAAATAGTCAAGTCCAGGAAGTACAGAGAGTCCCATACAGGATAAACCCAAGGAGAAACACACCAAGACACATATTAATCAAACTAACAAAAAGAAAAAATATTAATAGCAGCAAAGGAAAAGCAACAAGTAACATACAAGGTAATCCCCATAAGGTTATCAGCTGATTTTTCAGCAGAAACTCTGCAGGCCAGAAGAGAGTGGCAGGACATATTTAAAGTGATGAAAAGGAAAAACCTACAACTAAGGTTACTCTACCCAGCAAGGATCTCATTCAGATTCAACAAAGAAATCAAAAGCTTTACAGACAATCAAAAGCTAAGAGAATTCAGCACCACCAAACCAGCTTTACAACAAATACTAAAGGAACTTCTCTAGGTGGGAAACACAAGAGAAGAAAAAGACATACAAAAGCAAATGCAAAACAATTAAGAAAATGGTAATAGGAACATACATATCAATAATTAAATGGATTAAATGCTCCAACCAAAAGACATAGACTGGCTAAATGGATACAAAAACAAGACCTGTGTATATGCTGTCTACAAGACACCCACTTCAGGCCTAGGGACACATACAGACTGAAAGTGAGGGGATGGAAAAAGATACTCCATGCAAATGGAAATCAAAAGAAAGCTGGAATTGCAATACTCATATGAGACAAAACAGACTTTAAAATAAAGTCTATTAGAAGAGACAAAGAAGGACACTACATAATGATCAAGGGATCAATCCAAGAAGAAGATATAACAATTGTAAATATTTATGCATCCAACATAGGAGCACCTCAATACATAAGGCAAATACTAACAGCCATAAAAGGGAAATTGACAGTAACACAATCATAGTAGGGTACTTTAACACCCCAGTTTCACCAATGGACAGATCATCCAAAATGAAAATAAATAAGGAAACACAAGCTTTAAATGATACATTAAGCAACTTGGACTTAATTGATATTTGTAGGACATTCCATCCAAAAACAACAGAATACATTTTCTTCTCAAGTGTTCATTGAACATTCTCCAGGATAGATCACATCTTGGGTCACAAATCAAGCCTTGGTA
Organism: Neophocaena asiaeorientalis asiaeorientalis; assembly: GCF_003031525.2. NCBI lineage: Eukaryota > Metazoa > Chordata > Mammalia > Artiodactyla > Phocoenidae > Neophocaena > Neophocaena asiaeorientalis. The sequence goes on from NW_020173763.1 coordinate 1,877,633, forward strand.
AGTTTAAGAAAATTGAAATCATATCAAGCATCTTTTCCAACCACAATGCTATGAGATTAAAATCAATTACAGGAAAAAAAAAACTGTAAAAAACAGAAACACATGGAAGCTAAACAATATGCTGCTAAGAAACCGAGATCACTGAAGAAATCAAAGAGGAAATCAAAACATACCTAGAAGAATATTAAAAGTTTGAAAATCTAAAAGAAGTAATACTTCTCTAAGAAAGCATAAATGTTTATATGAACACGAAAAATGTAAATTTTTGACTAAGAAATACCCAGAGTATCCTGATCGTATGAGTCTTCTGGCATACCTGTTATAAATTTTCTCCTGGAGATTCTGACCTAGTAAGGAAGATGGGACCTTGGAATCAGTATTTTCAACAAGCACCCTGGTGAATATTCAGATCAAGAATGTTAGTAAATCTTGCCTAAACAAAGTTGCCAGATCTGGAGTTCATTACAGGTGAATTATAAATTTTCCATAACTGTATATTTCACAGGCTGAAAAGACAAAGTCGTCCACTGTTTTGTGAAACTATCATAATTCTGTTATCAAAATATGTCAGCATGCAAAGAAAATATAAAGCAACTAGAAAACACAAAGGTTTGCTGACTTTTTTTTTTTTTTTTTTTTTTTTTTGACAGGCGGACTCTCAACCTCTGCGCCATCAGGGAAGCCCCAGGTTTGCTGACTTTTATTGGTAGCTTGTGCCTGAGAAAAAAATCTTCTGAAACTAAGTTCAGAAATATTAGAATATATTGCTTAATATAAGATTGACCCCAAAAATGAAAACCAAAGAAAGAAGAGAAAGGGCTTAATGAAACCAGAAAGTAATATCTAGAAACTATTCTTTAAACAAGATGGTCCCTGCTGCAGTAGTTGGGGTTTGCATTTCCTAAGGAAATTTGGGGAAAGGATTACACACCACATTGGCATATAAATCCTGGTGGCTTCAATGCGATGCCTTAATATCAACAAAGGAAGATATTAAAGACAGATTAAGCCAGTTTTCATATTATTTTTGAAATATGTGTAATGCATGAAAGGTTCATATCTGGAGCATAGATAGCTCAGTCTAACTACATATTTTCTCTAATTAGAAACTACTTATTTTGGTTTTCAAAGTACAGAGAAAGAGTTGTAATAGTAATAATTTTAAAAGAGTTAATCTATTGTGAATAAATATAAATCCTTTATGACTTTAGATAAATTGGTTTTTTTTAAAAAAATTAGAGCAATATTAATGGCAAATGGATCATTATTGTGCCACCATAGGCCCTCAAGATAAAAATGTTTTTCTGTATTGGTTACATAAAGATACACAAATACAACGAGTAAATACCTTGACTTGTCTAACTGGTTACTATGACAGTTCTCTCCAGCTTTTAAAAAAACTTAGCTGATTTCTGTCTGGCATAAGGACACATTTTCACCTCATCTTCCTTCCCTGAGAAGGACAGGTAGGCCTGAATATTTCTTTGTCCTTTTTTTCCCCATCATATCCTAATCACCTTCTTAGATTCAGATATCACTACATGTAGAGGACTCCATATGATATTTATTGTTTAGGTGTATATATCCTATAAATGGATGTAACATGTTAGTGCTCTTTGAGAAATAAGCCATAACTTGGTTTAAAAAAAATGTATTCAGACTTCATTGAAGAAGACTGTTACTGATTTGGTGTTTTCAAATATTGTACCATATAATAAGGATGAAGTTTTATGTTACATGCCTCCAAAAGTACATTATATAGAATATTTTTATGTAACACATGTGCGCACACACACATTTAGCATCATCTTTTTAAAAATAAGAGATGAAACAGAATATTAGAAATGACTTGGAAGTTTATAATTTCTCTAGAATAGAGAGCTTAATGTCTGTATTCATATTTTCATAGACTGGTTAGATAACTCAATGCTTTTGTAGCCATCAAAAGAAATATTTGGGCAAAGGTTATGGGAATTCATCTGTTATCTAGCCACATGTTAGATATTTATCCATATATGTATACTACAGTAAACATATCATTATCATTCATTACTTTTGCTTATTATATCCCTTGTCATATTCGAACTCTGGGTTGGCTGAAGAAATTGCTTAAAAGAGAACACTCGGGGGTAGTTGTAACATGCCACAAACCTAGAATTATGTAAAGCTCAGGATGTACATCTTTATGAAAGGACATTCTGCAGACATTCATTTTATCATTAAAATAAAGTAAAGCTAGTAGGACTCCTCCCTGGGCAGTAGCCCAGCTTTCTCCTTTCTTGCTGAAGATTACAATTCTATTTATGATATTCTGGCTATCTTTACTGCAGAAAATGGTTCATACTCCAACATGTCTATTTTATTGCACATAATTTTCTCATTATCTAATCTCTGATAAGTTAATCGGTATTTTACAAATGTGTTGAAGCAGTATGCAATGTATATGAAACTTGAATACCTGAAAATTGCTTTCCTCAAAATTCTTTGCTCAGTCACCTTTTTGAAAGCCTTGTGTTATCCCTAGAGATGTGCATACCTCAGTTAGAAGTCTGATGGCTTATATTATTAATCATTATATCACTTCATGTACTATATAAGACCTAAGTACAAAGTCTGATATATAGAGCAGAGTGTTCTCTTACTTAATGATGGTACAAATTATGTTCCCAATCATGTATCTTTGTCTTTAATTGCCAAAAATACTAAAGCCAAAATTGAATCTCAATTTTAATTTTTAAAATATGTTGTATCCCATGGATTTTTATCCAATCGCCATGGTGAATGAATGAATGAATGCAAGGATAAAAGATTTTACAGTTTACGTTTCTTTCTTGTATTTTGCTTTGTTTTGCATCAGAATTTCCAACTCCTAGAGGAAGATACCTATAAACTAGAGAAAATTAAAAATTATTTTTCCCAAATGTAATTGGGAAATGAAAAATGGTATATACAATATTTCTAAGAGAAAATGTCTGAGATATTATTTACTTTAAGTATATATTAGTTACTATCAAAATAATAGACAAGAGAGTCTCTTAACAGTTGCTCTTAGAGCTATTATTTTGTAATTTTAGACAACCAGTACAATACACCAGAATGCCTTAATTTTTTCTGGGTTTTAAAAGTCCCACATTCATCACAAAAACTCAATCCTTATTAAAATAATAAGACAAATAATCTGGTTAAAATTGATATATATACAAATAAAATTCCAACAGACAATTGTGATTCCAGGTTTACAATATAGTGAATCATCAGTTTTTTATAAAACATTTTAATCATTGAAGAATTATTTTTGAAAATGTGGTATAATAGAAAGGTCAACTTATGAATGCAAGTTAATACTGGTGAACATTTAATGTGTGTAAACATAATTGTTTTTCACCAGTGCAAAAATAGTTACAGTATATCAAAAATAATGACAATTTATAAGGTATATATTCTCCATAAAACTTCTAATAAAACCTCTCAACTGGACAAACTCTTGCATGTAACTAAAAGAGGATATACCCAGAATAAAGATTATACAATAAGTATAGTTCAAGAAGCACACTGATTGAATTCAAATTTTATCTCCACTTTTTTCTAGGCAACAATGGACAATTTATATGAAATTCAATTTTCTTATCAACAAATAATAATAATACCTACACCATGTGGTTATTGTGAAGGTTAAATGAGTAGATCCATATATTAAAAACCTCATAAAATGTTAGCTATAGTTAGTGCTGTTGTTATTTTCAATGGAAAAAATTTTTAAAAATCACAATAGAGAAGAAGTGGTATAGAGACGGGGATCAAGATGATAGAGTTGCACTCCCCCCACAAACACATCAACAATAAATCTATATTAAATTTCTCATGGAAAACTAACTGGAAACTGGCAGATGAACACCTCTACAACCAAAGCTACAAGAAAAATCTCTATGTAACCTGAAAAGACAGAAGAAAAAAAGGCATCGGTTTGGGACATGTGCCTCTGAGAAGGATCTGTAAGGAAGAGAGGGTCTGCATGGGTGGCCCTCACCCTAGGGAGTGAGCAGGTGGAATCACAATCTGGGCATCCCAGTCCTGGGGTGCTGCACAGAGGAGACAAGCACACTTACCTGCTGGGAAAACCACTAGGACAGACAGAAGGGCTGGAGAAGCCCAGACTGTCCTCTCTAGGAGTGCACACATGCTAACAGGGTAGAGAGAGCCTCACACTGGTGGCTGTTGCCTCACCATACTTCCCAGTATGAAGGGTGAACACCCCAGCCCCACTAACTCCACACCACAGCTTGGTGTGAGATGCAGGCCAACTGAGCCCTGGGAAAAGACTTGGTAGAGCTATGCAAAGACAGAACAAGGGCCTGGGATGTGATCTGGCTGGAGCTAAGGCAGCCAGGGACAGCTCATACATGGGGCAGCAGGTGGGGCACCAGTGCCAGCCATTGTCAGCACATACACAAGGCAGTACCACCCCTAAGCACTGAAACTCTGGCAGACAGGGCCTGGGAGAGAGCTCAGTCTAGCTATGCAGAGGAAACCTGGGAGGCTCAATAGTACAAAGAGGTTTGTCTCTCAGCAAGAGTGTCTCAGCTCCACCCACTCCACACTGTGGCTTAGCACTATATCTGGACCAGAAAGTAGGAAAAGAAGGCCACAGAGGCAGCCTCAGATCTCTGGCAGCAGCTTAGCCACCTAAATTCCTGTTGCCAAACACCCTGACCTCCAGCCCCAGCCTACTCCATGCCACAGCTTTGCAATAGATCTGGGACCTGGGATGAATACAACAGAGAAAGGGATACGACTTTTAGCTGCTTCTAATATGAACTGCAGATGCCTACACAGGTGGGGCATAGGTCCCCTGTGAGTACACAGGCCTCACTTGCTTCAGCAATCTTCTCCTTTGGGGCAAGACATGAACTCAAGGGCAACCCAACCCTCAGCACTTCTATTCCAACAGAGGGAGAAGACCCTGCACCTGACAGGACAGCAACAGGCACAAAGCACAGAGGAAGCCCTGCCTCACACCCCACACAGGCTATGGATACTCCAGCACCAACCATATTCCCTAGCAAGGGTATAACAGCCAGCACACCTTGAGGAAAAACATGGCTGGTGTCCATATCAAAAACAGCCCTCACACCAAAAACACTGGATACACACAGTCTAAACAGGGATGCTCCCACATAAAAACATGCCTTTAAGACCACAGTAGGTAACTATTTCTCCTCAATTCATAGAGATAGAGAATGTTAATTAAAATGAAAAGGCAAAGCAACTACTCCCAATAAAAACAGGAGAAATCTGAAAGAATAATAAAACATAGTTCACCCATCTGCTATCCCTAAGTTTCAAAAGGTGGTAATAAAATGCTAACAAATTAGAGAGATTATAGATAGAAATGCAGCTCACTGTTAACAAGTAACTAGAAACTATAAAGATGAACCAATCAAAAATAGACAATTCACTTGTCAAGATAAAAACTAATCTAGAAGCAATGAATAGCCAAGGATGAATAAGTAATCTGGAAGACAGAATAGTGGATCTCATCCAATCAGAACAGCAGAAAGACAAATGAAAAAGAAATGAAAGCAATATACAAGATCTGTGGGATGATATAAAACTTGACAACCTGCACGTAATATGAATTCCAGAAGGAGAAAAGAGAAGGGGATCAAAAATGTATTTGAAGAAATTATGGCTAAAAACTTCCCAAACCTAAAGAAGGAAACAGGTATCAGTGTACAGAAAGCACAGAGGGTCCCAAATAAGATGAACCCAAACAGATCCACACCAAGACTTACCATAATTAAAATGGCAAAAATGAAAGATAAAAAGAGAATTCTAAAGTCAGCAAGAGAAAAACAAAGAGTCAGTTACAAGGGAACACCCATAAGGCTATCAGCTGATTTCTCTGCAGAAAGTTTGCAAGCCAAAGGTAATGGCATGATACATTCAAAGTCTTGAACAATATTAAGCCTACCCTAAAAGAAAATATTGAACAGTCTTCTCTGAATAGAAAAGAAGCAAGGATATAAAGGTAAGGGAAAATCACAAAAGGAAAGGCAAACATATAAGAGGATTGAGGATGACTTAAATAAGCAAGTATGTAGATTAAAAACAATAAAATTACTGCAGAAGTGATTATAACTACAATAAACAGTAAAAGGATAAGTATGAAGATATAAAATGTAACATTAAAGTCAAAATATGGGGGAGTAGTAAAATGTAAATATTTTAGAATGTGTTTCAACTTGAATGACTATCAGTTTAAATTAAGTAGATATAGTTATGGGTCAACATACTTGTACTCCATGGTAACTACAAATCAAAACATACAATAGATTCACAAAAATAAAAATAAAGGAAATCAAGCACACTACAAAAGAAAATCATCAAAACACAAAAGGAAAAAGAAGAAATGAACAAAGAAAGGCTACAAAAACAACTGGAAAATGAGGAGTAAAATGGCAATAAGTACAAACCTATCAATGATAACTTTAAATGTCAGTGAACTAAATGTTCTGATCAAAAGAGAAAGTGGCAGATTGGATATAAAAACAAGAACTTTCAATGTGCCGCCTACAAGAGACTCCAGGGCAAAAGACACACCAAGACTCAAAGTGAGGGGATGGAAAAATATATTCCATGCAAATGGAAACAATAAGAAAGTGGGGATAGAAATACTCATACCAGACAAAATAGACTTTTTAAAAAAAGGCCATAAAGAAAATCAAAGAAGAACATTAGATAATGATAAAGGGATCAATACAAAAAGAGGATATTATACTCATTAACATACACCCAATATAGGAGCACCTAAATATATAAAACAAATACTAACAGACATAAAGAGAGAAATGGACACTAATAAAATAATAGTAGGGGACTTTAACACGTCACTAACATCAATGGACAGATCATCCAGACAGAAATCAATAAGGCAATGGAAGTCCTAAATGATACAATAAAGCAGTTGCACTTAATTGATACTACAGGACAAGAAAAAGAAAAAAGGAAGGAAGGAAGGAAGGAAAACTAAATATATAAAACAAATACTAACAGACATAAAGAGAGAAATGGACACTAATAAAATAATAGTAGGGGACTTTAACACGTCACTAACATCAATGGACAGATCATCCAGACAGAAATCAATAAGGCAATGGAAGTCCTAAATGATACAATAAAGCAGTTGCACTTAATTGATACTACAGGACAAGAAAAAGAAAAAAGGAAGGAAGGAAGGAAGGAAAAGGAAGAAAGGGAGAAGGAAGGAAGGAAGGGAGGGAACTCCAGCTTTTAAAAAAACTTAGCTGATTTCTGTCTGGCATAAGGACACATTTTCACCTCATCTTCCTTCCCTGAGAAGGACAGGTAGGCCTGAATATTTCTTTGTCCTTTTTTTTCCCATCATATCCTAATCACCTTCTTAGATTCAGATATCACTACATGTAGAGGACTCCATATGATATTTATTGTTTAGGTGTATATATCCTATAAATGGATGTAACATGTTAGTGCTCTTTGAGAAATAAGCCATAACTTGGTTTAAAAAAAATGTATTCAGACTTCATTGAAGAAGACTGTTACTGATTTGGTGTTTTCAAATATTGTACCATATAATAAGGATGAAGTTTTATGTTACATGCCTCCAAAAGTACATTATATAGAATATTTTTATGTAACACATGTGCGCACACACACATTTAGCATCATCTTTTTAAAAATAAGAGATGAAACAGAATATTAGAAATGACTTGGAAGTTTATAATTTCTCTAGAATAGAGAGCTTAATGTCTGTATTCATATTTTCATAGACTGGTTAGATAACTCAATGCTTTTGTAGCCATCAAAAGAAATATTTGGGCAAAGGTTATGGGAATTCATCTGTTATCTAGCCACATGTTAGATATTTATCCATATATGTATACTACAGTAAACATATCATTATCATTCATTACTTTTGCTTATTATATCCCTTGTCATATTCGAACTCTGGGTTGGCTGAAGAAATTGCTTAAAAGAGAACACTCGGGGGTAGTTGTAACATGCCACAAACCTAGAATTATGTAAAGCTCAGGATGTACATCTTTATGAAAGGACATTCTGCAGACATTCATTTTATCATTAAAATAAAGTAAAGCTAGTAGGACTCCTCCCTGGGCAGTAGCCCAGCTTTCTCCTTTCTTGCTGAAGATTACAATTCTATTTATGATATTCTGGCTATCTTTACTGCAGAAAATGGTTCATACTCCAACATGTCTATTTTATTGCACATAATTTTCTCATTATCTAATCTCTGATAAGTTAATCGGTATTTTACAAATGTGTTGAAGCAGTATGCAATGTATATGAAACTTGAATACCTGAAAATTGCTTTCCTCAAAATTCTTTGCTCAGTCACCTTTTTGAAAGCCTTGTGTTATCCCTAGAGATGTGCATACCTCAGTTAGAAGTCTGATGGCTTATATTATTAATCATTATATCACTTCATGTACTATATAAGACCTAAGTACAAAGTCTGATATATAGAGCAGAGTGTTCTCTTACTTAATGATGGTACAAATTATGTTCCCAATCATGTATCTTTGTCTTTAATTGCCAAAAATACTAAAGCCAAAATTGAATCTCAATTTTAATTTTTAAAATATGTTGTATCCCATGGATTTTTATCCAATCGCCATGGTGAATGAATGAATGAATGCAAGGATAAAAGATCTTACAGTTTACGTTTCTTTCTTGTATTTTGCTTTGTTTTGCATCAGAATTTCCAACTCCTAGAGGAAGATACCTATAAACTAGAGAAAATTAAAAATTATTTTTCCCAAATGTAATTGGGAAATGAAAAATGGTATATACAATATTTCTAAGAGAAAATGTCTGAGATATTATTTACTTTAAGTATATATTAGTTACTATCAAAATAATAGACAAGAGAGTCTCTTAACAGTTGCTCTTAGAGCTATTATTTTGTAATTTTAGACAACCAGTACAATACACCAGAATGCCTTAATTTTTTCTGGGTTTTAAAAGTCCCACATTCATCACAAAAACTCAATCCTTATTAAAATAATAAGACAAATAATCTGGTTAAAATTGATATATATACAAATAAAATTCCAACAGACAATTGTGATTCCAGGTTTACAATATAGTGAATCATCAGTTTTTTATAAAACATTTTAATCATTGAAGAATTATTTTTGAAAATGTGGTATAATAGAAAGGTCAACTTATGAATGCAAGTTAATACTGGTGAACATTTAATGTGTGTAAACATAATTGTTTTTCACCAGTGCAAAAATAGTTACAGTATATCAAAAATAATGACAATTTATAAGGTATATATTCTCCATAAAACTTCTAATAAAACCTCTCAACTGGACAAACTCTTGCATGTAACTAAAAGAGGATATACCCAGAATAAAGATTATACAATAAGTATAGTTCAAGAAGCACACTGATTGAATTCAAATTTTATCTCCACTTTTTTCTAGGCAACAATGGACAATTTATATGAAATTCAATTTTCTTATCAACAAATAATAATAATACCTACACCATGTGGTTATTGTGAAGGTTAAATGAGTAGATCCATATATTAAAAACCTCATAAAATGTTAGCTATAGTTAGTGCTGTTGTTATTTTCAATGGAAAAAATTTTTAAAAATCACAATAGAGAAGAAGTGGTATAGAGACGGGGATCAAGATGATAGAGTTGCACTCCCCCCACAAACACATCAACAATAAATCTATATTAAATTTCTCATGGAAAACTAACTGGAAACTGGCAGATGAACACCTCTACAACCAAAGCTACAAGAAAAATCTCTATGTAACCTGAAAAGACAGAAGAAAAAAAGGCATCGGTTTGGGACATGTGCCTCTGAGAAGGATCTGTAAGGAAGAGAGGGTCTGCATGGGTGGCCCTCACCCTAGGGAGTGAGCAGGTGGAATCACAATCTGGGCATCCCAGTCCTGGGGTGCTGCACAGAGGAGACAAGCACACTTACCTGCTGGGAAAACCACTAGGACAGACAGAAGGGCTGGAGAAGCCCAGACTGTCCTCTCTAGGAGTGCACACATGCTAACAGGGTAGAGAGAGCCTCACACTGGTGGCTGTTGCCTCACCATACTTCCCAGTATGAAGGGTGAACACCCCAGCCCCACTAACTCCACACCACAGCTTGGTGTGAGATGCAGGCCAACTGAGCCCTGGGAAAAGACTTGGTAGAGCTATGCAAAGACAGAACAAGGGCCTGGGATGTGATCTGGCTGGAGCTAAGGCAGCCAGGGACAGCTCATACATGGGGCAGCAGGTGGGGCACCAGTGCCAGCCATTGTCAGCACATACACAAGGCAGTACCACCCCTAAGCACTGAAACTCTGGCAGACAGGGCCTGGGAGAGAGCTCAGTCTAGCTATGCAGAGGAAACCTGGGAGGCTCAATAGTACAAAGAGGTTTGTCTCTCAGCAAGAGTGTCTCAGCTCCACCCACTCCACACTGTGGCTTAGCACTATATCTGGACCAGAAAGTAGGAAAAGAAGGCCACAGAGGCAGCCTCAGATCTCTGGCAGCAGCTTAGCCACCTAAATTCCTGTTGCCAAACACCCTGACCTCCAGCCCCAGCCTACTCCATGCCACAGCTTTGCAATAGATCTGGGACCTGGGATGAATACAACAGAGAAAGGGATACGACTTTTAGCTGCTTCTAATATGAACTGCAGATGCCTACACAGGTGGGGCATAGGTCCCCTGTGAGTACACAGGCCTCACTTGCTTCAGCAATCTTCTCCTTTGGGGCAAGACATGAACTCAAGGGCAACCCAACCCTCAGCACTTCTATTCCAACAGAGGGAGAAGACCCTGCACCTGACAGGACAGCAACAGGCACAAAGCACAGAGGAAGCCCTGCCTCACACCCCACACAGGCTATGGATACTCCAGCACCAACCATATTCCCTAGCAAGGGTATAACAGCCAGCACACCTTGAGGAAAAACATGGCTGGTGTCCATATCAAAAACAGCCCTCACACCAAAAACACTGGATACACACAGTCTAAACAGGGATGCTCCCACATAAAAACATGCCTTTAAGACCACAGTAGGTAACTATTTCTCCTCAATTCATAGAGATAGAGAATGTTAATTAAAATGAAAAGGCAAAGCAACTACTCCCAATAAAAACAGGAGAAATCTGAAAGAATAATAAAACATAGTTCACCCATCTGCTATCCCTAAGTTTCAAAAGGTGGTAATAAAATGCTAACAAATTAGAGAGATTATAGATAGAAATGCAGCTCACTGTTAACAAGTAACTAGAAACTATAAAGATGAACCAATCAAAAATAGACAATTCACTTGTCAAGATAAAAACTAATCTAGAAGCAATGAATAGCCAAGGATGAATAAGTAATCTGGAAGACAGAATAGTGGATCTCATCCAATCATAACAGCAGAAAGACAAATGAAAAAGAAATGAAAGCAATATACAAGATCTGTGGGATGATATAAAACTTGACAACCTGCACGTAATATGAATTCCAGAAGGAGAAAAGAGAAGGGGATCAAAAATGTATTTGAAGAAATTATGGCTAAAAACTTCCCAAACCTAAAGAAGGAAACAGGTATCAGTGTACAGAAAGCACAGAGGGTCCCAAATAAGATGAACCCAAACAGATCCACACCAAGACTTACCATAATTAAAATGGCAAAAATGAAAGATAAAAAGAGAATTCTAAAGTCAGCAAGAGAAAAACAAAGAGTCAGTTACAAGGGAACACCCATAAGGCTATCAGCTGATTTCTCTGCAGAAAGTTTGCAAGCCAAAGGTAATGGCATGATACATTCAAAGTCTTGAACAATATTAAGCCTACCCTAAAAGAAAATATTGAACAGTCTTCTCTGAATAGAAAAGAAGCAAGGATATAAAGGTAAGGGAAAATCACAAAAGGAAAGGCAAACATATAAGAGGATTGAGGATGACTTAAATAAGCAAGTATGTAGATTAAAAACAATAAAATTACTGCAGAAGTGATTATAACTACAATAAACAGTAAAAGGATAAGTATGAAGATATAAAATGTAACATTAAAGTCAAAATATGGGGGAGTAGTAAAATGTAAATATTTTAGAATGTGTTTCAACTTGAATGACTATCAGTTTAAATTAAGTAGATATAGTTATGGGTCAACATACTTGTACTCCATGGTAACTACAAATCAAAACATACAATAGATTCACAAAAATAAAAATAAAGGAAATCAAGCACACTACAAAAGAAAATCATCAAAACACAAAAGGAAAAAGAAGAAATGAACAAAGAAAGGCTACAAAAACAACTGGAAAATGAGGAGTAAAATGGCAATAAGTACAAACCTATCAATGATAACTTTAAATGTCAGTGAACTAAATGTTCTGATCAAAAGAGAAAGTGGCAGATTGGATATAAAAACAAGAACTTTCAATGTGCCGCCTACAAGAGACTCCAGGGCAAAAGACACACCAAGACTCAAAGTGAGGGGATGGAAAAATATATTCCATGCAAATGGAAACAATAAGAAAGTGGGGATAGAAATACTCATACCAGACAAAATAGACTTTTTAAAAAAAGGCCATAAAGAAAATCAAAGAAGAACATTAGATAATGATAAAGGGATCAATACAAAAAGAGGATATTATACTCATTAACATACACCCAATATAGGAGCACCTAAATATATAAAACAAATACTAACAGACATAAAGAGAGAAATGGACACTAATAAAATAATAGTAGGGGACTTTAACACGTCACTAACATCAATGGACAGATCATCCAGACAGAAATCAATAAGGCAATGGAAGTCCTAAATGATACAATAAAGCAGTTGCACTTAATTGATACTACAGGACAAGAAAAAGAAAAAAGGAAGGAAGGAAGGAAGGAAAAGGAAGAAAGGGAGAAGGAAGGAAGGAAGGGAGGGAAGGAGGGAGGGAGGAAGAGAGAGGAAGAAGGGAGAGAGAAAGGGAGAAAGAGAGAAAGAGAAAACCAGAATGCACATTCTTTTCAAGCATGCATAGAACTTTTTCCAGGATAGACCACATACAAGATCACAATAAGACTCAACAAATTTAAGAGGATAGTAACTTTTTCAAGCATCTTTTCTGTCCACAATGGTATGAAACTAGCAATCAACCACAGAGAGAAACAGGAACAGAATGAACACATGGAGACTAAACCACATGCTAATAAAAAACCAATGGGTCAACTTGAAATCAAAGAAGAAATACAAAAATACCTTGAGAAAAATGACAAAGACAAACTTACAACATCTATGAGATGCAGCAAAAGCATTTTTAAGAGGGAAGTTCATAGCAATACAGGCCTTCCTCAAAAAACAAGAAAAATCTCAAATAAACAACCTAAACTGACACCTAAAAGAATTAGAAAAGAAGAACAAACAAAATCCAAAGTCAGCAGAAGGAAGGAAATAATAAAGATCAGAGTGGAAATAATTAAAAGAGACACCCCCCCCCAAAAAAAAAGATCAATAAAACCAAGAGCTGGTTTTTTGAAAAGATAAAAATTTTGATAAAACTCTAGCCAGGTTCACCGAGGAGAAAAGAGAGAAGACCCAAATAAACAAAATAAAAAATGAAAGAGGGTAAATAACAACTGATACTACAGAAATACAAAAAATCATAAGAAAATAATATGAACAATGATATACTGACAAATTGGACAATCTAGAAGAAATGGAAAAATTTCTAGAATCATACAGCCTGCCAAGACTGAGTCAAGAAGAAGCAGATAACCTGAAGAGACCAATCACTAGAAGTGAAATATTTAGAATCTGTAATAAAGAAGCTGCCTCCAAACAAAAGTCCAGGACCAGATGTCTTCACTAAGGCAATCTACCAAACATACAAAGAAGAACTTATACCTATTCTTAAACTTTTCCAAAAGATTGAAGAGGAAGGAAAACTCCCAGAATCGTTCTATGAAGCCACCATCACCCTGATACCAAAACCAGACAAAGTACAAAAAAATCAAATTACAAACTAATGTCTTTGATGAATATAGATGCAAAAATCCTCAACAAAATATTTGCAAACCAAATATAACAAAACATAAAAAGGATCATACACCATGATCAAGTTGGATTCATTCCAGGATCACAAGAATGGTTCAACATATGCAAATCAATGTGATACACCACATTAACAAAAGGAAAAAATCACATGATCATCTCAACAGATATAGAAAAACATTTGATAAAATTTAACATCCATTTATGATAAAAACTCTCACCAGAGTGTTTATACAGGATACATATTTCAACATAATAAAGGCCATTTATGACAAACCCATAGTCAACATTATACTCAAAGGTGGAAAGCCAAAATCCTCACTGCTAAATTCAGGAACAAGACAAGGAAGCCCACTCTCTCACCTGTTCACTTCAACATAATATTGGAAGTACTAGCCACAGCAATAGGACAAGAAAAAGAAATAAATATTATACAAATTGGAACGAAAGAGGTAAAACAGTCACTGTTTGCAGATGACATGATACTCTATATATAGATGCTCAACATCACTAATTATTAGGAAATGAAAATCAAAACTACAATGAAGTATCACCTCACACCTGTCAGAATGTCTATCATAAAATAGTCTACAAATAATAAATGCTGAAGAGGCTGTGGAGAAAAGAGAACCCTTCTACACTGTTTGTGGAAATGTAAATTGGTGCAGCCACTATGGAAAACAGTATGGAGGTTCCTTACAAAACTAAAAGAAGAGCTACCATATGATCCAGCATCCCACTCCTGGGCACATATCTGGAAAAGACAGAAACTCTACAGAAAAAGATACATGCAGCCCAGTGTTCATAGCAGCATTATCTATAATATCCAAGACTTGGAAACAATTCAAGCGTCCATCAACAGATGACTGGCTTAAGAAGATGTGGTATATATATATATATATATATATATACACACACACACACACACATACATACATACATACAATGGAATATTACTCAGCCATAAAAAAGAATGACTTTGCCATTTGCAGCAACATGGATGGACCTAGAAAATATTATGCTTAGGGGAATAAGTCAGACAAAGACAAATACTATAGGATGCCACTTATATATGGAATCTAAAAAACAATACAAGTGAATCTAGATACAATACAGAAATAGCCTCTAAATACAGAAAACAAATTTATAGTTACCCAAGGGCAGAAGTGGGGAAGCAGAGAAAAATTACCATTATAAGATTAACAGATACAAACTACTATACATAAAATAGATAAGCAAAAAGGATTTACTGTATAGTACGGGGAATTATATTAACTATCTTATAATAACTGAGAATGAAATATAATTTGAAAAAATATCTGAATTACTATGCTGTATACATAAAGCTAATGAATTATTATAAATAAGCTTTACTTCAAAAAAATTTGAAAAAGATGTGGCACACACACACACATATACACACAATACAATATTACTCAGCCATAAAAAGGAATGAAATCTTGCCATTTGTGACAACATGGATGGACCTAGAGGGTATAATACTTAATAAGTCAGAGGAAAGTACTGTATGATTTCACTTATATGTGGAACCTAAAAATCAAAATCAATGAATAAATATAAGACAGAAACAGAGTCATAGATACTGAGAACATGGTGGTGGTGAGGTTTCGGTCAGCTCAGCAGTGGGCTTATCTAAAGGGTACACAAGGGGAAGGAACTCGGAGGCAGGAGAGACACTATTCACCAGGGGCTTTGGGGGAGTCCTATCAGGAATTTACACTTTCTCGTGACTTTGCAGACTGTTGCCCAGGGCATGCTCTCACAGGAGGGGCTGGTGTCAGTTCAAGGGCAAAATAGATGCTGGGGAAGCAATATTATGGAGTAGTTTAGCTAAATTCTCAACAGAATTTTGATAGGGATTGCATTGAATCTGCAGATTGCTTTAGACAGTGTTGACGTCTTAACAACACTAAGTCTTCTAATCCCTGGAAACGAGACGTCTTTCCATATATTTGTTTCACCTTTAATTTCTTTCAGCAATATTATGAAGTTTTCAGTGAACAAGTCTTTCAACTCCTTGGTTAAGTTTATTCCTAAGGATTTTAGTCTTTTTGATGTTACTGTAAATGGAATTGTTTTCTTAGTTTCCTTTTAGGATTGTTCACTGTTAGTGTATAGAAATTGAATTTTTGTATGTTTTATACCTTTCAACTTTGCTGAACTCATTTATTTGTTCCAACCGTTTGGTTATCTTTTTTTGTAGACTTGAGATTTTATACAAATAAGACCATGTCATCTGTGAACAGATATAAATTTATTTCTTCCTTTCCAATTTGGGGGACTTTTATTTCTTTTTCTTCCTTAATTGCTCTGGCCATAACTTTCAAAATTATCTTGAAGAGAAGTGGTAAAACCGGGCATACTTATCTTGTTCCTGATCTTAGAGGAAAAGAATTCATCTTTTACCATTGAGTATGATTTTAGCACTGGGTTTTTATTCGATGGTGGACTCAAGTATGTTGTGGTATTCCTTCTGTTCCTGGTTTGTTGAGTGTTTTTATCATGAAAGTATGTTAAACTAATATGATTTTTAAAGGAGTTAATAACTGCAAAATTGAACTTAAAGACAATAAAAAATGTAAGTTAGGTGGTGTCATTTCTTTCTCCAGAAAACTTAAAACTTGCTAAATTTATTTAAGCTGTAAATATTAAGAATAAATATTTTCTTAGACTATCTACAAGAAAAATTAGATATTTATAAATGGATATTTCAGAGCAAATTGAAAGTTGACTTAATTTGGTAGGAATAAGAACCTCAATTTCCTTGGTACTGTATTAGTAATTCAGATTTTATTACATGAGCAGATATTTAATTCTCTTAGTTGTATGCATATATGTGTGTGTGTGTGTGTGTGTATGCTGTAGAGTTCATATGTTCTATTTAAATTTTAAAAAAGCATAATATCCATAATATGCCATAACAGCCATAGCATGAAACAAAAATAACTTGTATTACATTATTTTCCTGTTTAATGTTAAATATGTTCAAATAATATTTTAAATATAGTTCAGAAATTAATGCTATTATTAAGTACTTAGCAACTTTTGGTATCTTATTATTAAATTCACTTTATAAGGAAAAGTATCTTATAGGATAAATATTTTATTTTATTGACTAACACCCATGTTATTAGAAAGGCACTGGAATTGTTTTTGCCCAGTGGCTGCTTCCTTAATGGTTGCAATAGGTTAACTGTTGCTGCTCCTGTCTCAGTTCCTTTGAAATATATACTGAGGTCCATTCTTTTTATTTTACTTAAAGTCCTCAGTCTCACAATTCTCCTGTTCCTTATCTACATCATTTATTTATTTCTTCACTAAATAATTTCCAAGCATATATAAATACATGTTGGCTCTACTATTTTAATAATATTTCTTCTTCTAGATACCACCCTTCTTTTCTCTGCTCCCCTCTCTTTGGAGCAAAAAGTCCTTGAAAGAATTGATGTCTTCAATGCTTCTTTTTCCATCCTCTCTTAACCCTTGTTTGATTCAGCTTTATCCACATGGTTGCACCAAAACTGTTTCCATCAAGCTCATCGAAGACTACTATAGGTTACAAGAATAACTGCACATTTTTTACACACTTTACCTCCAGCACACCACACTGTTCTGTCTCACCTTTTGTTTTACTCCAACCTGTTGTGATTAGAAAATTCCAGGTTTCCTCCTTATTCCTTCATCTTTTGCTTTATCCTCTCCCCTGGGGATTTCATCCTATCTCTTGGATTTAAATATCATTTATGTGCTGATTTCCCCAAACTTATATCTCCAAGCCCTAGCCGATCTGCCAACTTTTGAAGTTTTATGTCACAAAACATTCTCAGCATAGGAACTTGGAGGTACAATTAATCTCAAAATTAACATGTCTAAAGATGCATTTCTTATGTTATACCATTCTGACTTCAAACTCATTCCATCTGTAGTTCTCCTCTTCATAACTAGCAATACCTTCACCCTTCCAATTGCTCAGTGTAAAGTTTAGAATCATTCTGGACACCTCTCTCCCAACACATATATCTGAATTGCTTTCTTGGTTCACAATTAAGTCACCTTAACTGTAATATCTTAGTCTAAGCCATATGGATTTTCTGCAATAGTTTTTTAATTGATGTCCCAGATTCCACACTATTCTTCAACTCACAGTCAGAAGTTTTTGGTATTTGATAAAATCAGTATATCATTAAGAAACATTAAGAAGTGTGTTAATATTTTAAAATCAAGTAAAGTGAGTTATACTAGTGTCTTAGACATTTAATACAGTGCAAGAAACTACATTTAATTATATCCCAATTTTATCGTATTATAAGATTTTATTATTAAGAATTAAAGTCTTTCTTGATTGAAGATTAGAGTGTAAATATTCTAGACTTCCAGCTAGACAGTGGGGGTTTTAAGTCCAATTCCACTACTAACTACATCAGAAAGAACAGGGTAAATATTTGCGTTCTCCACTTGAGTTTCCTCAATTGTATAATTTGAGACTTGAATTACATACCATGTAAGTTTTTTTCCAGCTCTGAGAATCAATTACCTTCTCAAAAATTAATTATAAGTAATTTTGAGATGATTCTAAAGTTGCAAGCTTTATATATGATACAAAAATAAATATAATTGGACATACAAGTTTTCCATGTTTCTGCTTAACCTTTTAGATATAATAGTCAATGTATTGAGAAAAAAGACAAACTCTATTATTAAAATCACTACAGACTTGTGAAAAAAATTCAGAAACTTCTTTTCTATAAATTATTTAATCACATTTTTTATACCAAGGGATGTTATGTTAAAAAGAGAAAAGCATCTTAACTTTAATGATAGCAAAATTTTAGGTTCAGCTTTATTTAATTTTAGAAGTACTTTGGGACATTATTTTGCCTAAAATTATATTTCCCCTCATCTTCTTTGAAATTATATTTTACTCAGGTAGCTTTGTGACTCATTAATACTGTCTCCTACAGGTAGTAGATTCTGTCTCATGGTATACTGTATTTTTATCTGTCCTTAAGAACACGGACCAGTTGTTATACTTCTGTATAAGCACATAAGAAGGGACTCAGTGTATATGTGGAGACTGAATATACATGAATGCACTTCCTAAAACTTTATTAACATACAGCTAGGAATGTCAAATTCCAAGTTGAAGAATAGAATTATGTGACATATTTATGAGAAAAAGATCCCAGTTATGTTTAGTAAATAATGACAGACTACTGATAGTGTAGAGTAAATGTGGTCTGAATTTACACAAAGAAAATTCATATCTTGGGCAAAAAAAATAGGCAAGAGGCAAGAACTGTATTCCCTATGCCTAAAGTTTACCTAATCTTTTGGAGTTTTGTTTGTTTCCTTGTAATCTCTCTGTGAATAACGTGGCCTAGGAACTCTCAGTAATAAATAATTATCAACTCTTGCTTTTAATGTAATATTGAGTCAAGTACATGAAGGGATATTTAATTGATCATTTTTAGTTTTCATTTTCACAAGCCCATATATTTTTAGATGTTCCTAGTATTACTGATTTATAGGCCTTTTTCTCCCGCCTCTGAAGACCAATGTCAAAACAATGAATAGAATATACTCACCAAATTTTAGAAATGCTACATTAGAAATACTAAAACTAGACATGTTTTAGTTCTTGTCTAGTTAAATACTCACTACAGTGCAAGGTAGCTATTATTATTCTCATTTCACAGTGAAGAATCAGTGTTTTGAAATTAAATGAATTGCCTAAACTCTAAAGTTGTTGAATTTTTTCTACTATATACACTATTTCCGACTGGCATAGTACAAAAATGTGGGCAGGTACTCATATACAGGACTGCTTCACTGAATATGTACTACATATGAGTTCTTAAATATTTCTTAGGAATTTGATACCAAGAGAAGATTAGTAAAGGCCACGTCACTTTTGATTTTTTTCCTTGAATAATTTGCCTTTCTTATAGTGTTCTGGTCACTAGCATCATGTCATTAACTTAGAGCAATTGATTTTTTTTAAGAAAGGTATTTTTAGTGTCAATAAGCAACCTACAACCTGTTTCATATTCACTTTATATTACTTTCATTTTAGAAGTAAAAACATTTTTCCAACAGAATGTCTCACTTGCTATACTGTTTTATATTTTTGTGATTTTCTGAGATAGGAACAGAGAAATGATGATGTTAATACTTTCAATAGCTCTAAAAGTGTAGTGGGAATTATGATTTCATAAGAAGATGATTAGTTATGTTGGTAAAACTATTGGATAATTTCCCACAGGATTTCTATATCAGGGTTCATTTAATTATATCCTGGAACAAGTTGCCTACATTCACTTTAGCTGTAAAGTAATGCTGAATACAACAACATCATAAGGCAGCCCACAGTGTTAACAAAGACATCTGTTAATGGTACCATGAATAGATATGAACTGAAGTGCTCAAATGACTTTGCTAGCAAAGCATTGCCTCCTAATTTATTTTTCCAGCAAATGGAAGCCTCATTATTCATGGTTTGGTAGTTGCATTTAAATATACCAGTAATTTCAAATGCAATCACTTCTATACAGCAAATTTTATTTTCAAATGTAAGAGGAAATTGCTAATGTTCTGCTGATAGGTAAACAACTCCTCCATCAGTTTTGTTTCAATCTTTTATGGCTGTTTTTAAATTAATTTTAACATATCAATTTTCAATAACACATAGGAAGCTTGATTTTATATAAGAATTTAATATGATTTCTAAATATATGACACTGAAAATTTTTAAATGTTCTCTCTTAGAGCTCTGGAACTATGTCATTTATTCTCCCATATTTTCATTAGCTGAAATAATTTTTACATAAGAAAATGGAAGTCTTAATTAAAATATTTTTATGATTAAAATGTTTCAAAATATTAATAATTTTTATGATTAAAATGTATCAAAATAAATTACGTATAAATAAAAGACATATGAAAATGACAATATCCTATATAGAACAGAATATAAATACTGGAAAATTATTATGTTACCATGTGTGCAAATTTAACTTCATCAAATAGGTTATTTCATCACTTTCAAGTGTAATGATGGCAATTTAACATGTATGTATATTTTTTTATTTATTCTTGAATCAGAAAATATGATATAAAATAACTTTAATCCTAAATATATAACTCATGACTTCCCAGTCAAATATTAGTGTTTACCTAAAGAATTCTATATTGAATTTTGGTAAAGTTTTGTAGAAAAAAATCACTATTTTGCCTATGAAATTGTAACAACAACAGCATTATTTAATGAGTCATTTAAGCATATGTATAATGGAGTTTATTACTTTTCAAAATGCTCCTAGGTATAAACAGCTGAAGTTTCATGAAAATTAAATAGAACTTGAACTAGCAGCATTGCAAGAATGTATAACGATAATAAAGTAATGATAGAAAAAATAAAGCAACGACGCATTTTGTTATGTAAGAAACATCATGGCATGTTACATAACAGAAGATATAGGCTAAACTTGCAAGTCAAGCAGACAATGATACAATTACTAACAATGATAATATTGTTGTTGCTTTTGTTGGAAATGTTATATTATAATTTACACTTATGTGCCCCATTTTGCACTTCTGTATACTGCATATAACAACATGTTCTCACATCCCTGTCAAGAAAAATGCATTATCCACTGTAAAGGGAAGGAAAAACAAAACCACGTAACTGATCTAGAATGAGGCCAGGACTTGAACACAACTTGACAGTCAGCAGACCAGAGACTAACATTTTAATTGTGAAATATAAAGAATCATGTATAATAAATTTTTAAAAATTGATTCTTTTACAAACAGTCCATGAGAAGGAAGGAAAGGCTATAAACAAGAAGCTGAGAAACTCCCTCCTAATACAGGGATACTGTGACTCAGGTAGTTATCTCATCTGCTCCTGACAGATGTTCTAGTTTCTTATTCACAAGGGAGAGGGTTGGTGGATCAGCCTGTTGTGCTACCCTGTGCCTACTCAGTGGCTAGTACAGTGGTCATATCTGTGCACTGGAGCCAAGGGACATGTCCTATGTCTTGATGCTCAGATACAGTTATTTTGGACTGATGGATCTCATGTGACTTTTCAGAAGCATAGGCATTATAAGGCAAAGCACTACCTTTTAAAAGGGAATGTGTCTTTTTTTAATATATCTTTATTTATTTATTGGCTGTGTTGGGTCTTCATTGCTGCACACCGGCTTTCTCTAGTTGCAGTGAGCAGGGGCTACTCTTCATTGCAGTGTGTGGGCTTCTCATTGCAGTGGCTTCTCTTGTTGCGGAGCAAGGGCTCTAGGCACGTGGGCTCAGTAGTTGCAGCTCACAGGCTCTAGAGTGCAGGCTCAGTAGTTGTGGTGCATGGGCTTAGTTGCTCTGCGGCATGTGGGATCTTCCTGGATCAAGGCTCGAACCTGCATCCCCTTCATTGGCAGGCAGATTCTTAACCACTGCGCCACCAGGGAAGCCCTAAAAGGGAATGTCTTTGGCCACAGAGTATGCAGTCGAGGCCAACAGTGACCTGTATTTTTGCCATATTAAGCGCAAGGGATAGTTTATGATAACACACCATATCACTGGAGGTTAAACCAGCCGGAAACACCACTGTTCCAATGTCATCTAGTCTCTGCGCCTCCAATGCCAACATCCACACAAAACCACGAACCAGTAACTACATCACATTCTCCAACACAGCCAACAGAAACCCAGGCTAAAACACTGCAGGAATCAAGGACCTAACCTACCAGCACCATTGCACCCTTGTGCAACAGATGGGAATGGCAGGGTGACAGTCTTCAAATGGCCTTAAGCGTAACAAACTCAAGCGTCTCTGGCACAAAATCCAGGGATGAGCTCCACGAAGGGACTCTGTGTTGGAATCAGTATTTCTGCTTTGGTGCTGCTAACACTTTTGGTTCTTATGTATTTATAAAAAAGAAACAAACTGCAACAACTTGATATGTGTGTCCAAGTACTTGATATCACCTTATTGAAGATGATTTTTATGTCATGGATTAAGACCCAGGGGCTCTCTAGGACTTTGTTCCCATGACTGTGAAAGATAGTAACCAGATATCACTGTGTGAGACTCCTTGTAAGCTTCGGGATCATTTTCATGTGTCAGTTTCACCCAACATTCCAACATGTCAGTGACATTGGTTAGACTGACCCTCTAGTTAAAATGTATGTGGTGTTAATGGTGTTCATAATATAGTCCTATTTCTTATCCTAAAACTATTTCTGGTTGTTGCAGAGCTCTCTACCAAACATGAATGTTTTAGAAGTGTATATTGTCTGTAGACCCCATGAATCTTACATCCTTCTAGGGAATACTCAGTGGGGAAACAGGAAATGAACTTTCTATCCTGGTCACCAAAGCTGTCAAGAAGCGAGAAATAGTAAAATCAACAAATCTGATTTGAGACCTAAAAGGCTTCTCTTGGAATTATTTCATGATTATTTCTTTACTTGTTTTTATTTTTCTATTGTAACTGCAAATGTTATATTTCTTGGTTTTCATCTATTAGAGATAATCATTTCCATACCTATCTTGGTGTATAGTGGTAATTGCAATGAGGTGGTACTGGTGAGAAGTCTTTGAAAAGTAAAAAAACAATACAGAAATCCAAGGGTCTTTTAAAATTTAGTTTTCAGTAATATCTAGTACCAGTGTTCAATAAATTTCAATGATTTTGTATTTGTAAGTCTCTTGCTATATGGTACCTCTCATTTTTTTTCTTTAGATAACATTTCTTTTTTGAAAAAAGACGATGTTGGATAATTTGGCTATCATCTTACACTGTAGATAAAACTTATAAATAGCTGAGAGGTAGAATGGATAAGAGGGAAGTATTTAGTTAATAAGAAACTCTTCTGTAAATATACCATTCTTATAGGATAGACTGAATTTTGTTTTGTTTTTGATCTTTCAAGACACAATTGAGATTCCATTATCTACAGTCTGTCTTGAGACATTAGGACAGTGATGAAATTCAGACTGTATATTTAAACAAAAAACCTTGCATATCTTGGAGAAGTATCAGAAACAGTCTTTCACTGATGGCTGTAAAGATGATTGGACTAATTTTCTGAGTAAATGAAAATGTGAAGGACTTTTAGTAACTGTCTAGTTTCATTTATATGTAGATCCGTAATGAATGCTTTAAAATTTTTTTAATTTATATTTTTTACTTGTTATATTTTTCATACCCACAGTTATAAATATTTATCTTTAGTCTGTTTCCTTCAGTGTTTCTAACCCGTCAAAGAAGTCTTTTGCCTGAATTATATATGGGAAGTAACTGGCGTTAAAGAAACAAACAGAAAACAACAGATGTTAAGCACTGTGAAAACTTATGTTTATTCAGTGAAATGGATGGATTGCAGCTTGGCCATCACCGAGGATAATAGAAATCCTTTCCTCTCTGAGCAACATAACATTGAAGTGTGTAGTACAAATATTTTGAACATATTTTATTTGATTCTAAATTATTCACAACAGAAGCTTGACTGACTTATGTCTGACCAAATTTTGAATAACTGTTTTGATCAGGTGACAATATTAATTACTTCAAATCGCTGATTCTACTTGATTGTTTTATATTGATTTATTTTTATACACACACTAGCCTGTGATGCACACACACCCAACCTGAGAGCTAAATTATCAAATCTATAGTAAAAAGGATTATTTTATTAACATTTTACCTACAAGTAGATAATGTTTGTAATCCAAAAAATGCATTTGCTTTACTTTAAAAAAATGAACATTCACAGTTCACCCTAACTGGTATCTAAGGAGTGCTTTTAAACTTCGGCATTAAAGTTTCAAATGTCTAGAAGACAAAAGCTGATGACAGCATGGGAAATGGAGCATAAGCTAAAGTCTGAGATCTCTTCTGTTGAAATGGCTCCTAAAAGCATCCTTGATGATTTACATGTTATTAAAGCCAATGCACATATCGTGTGTTTTCATTCATCACGGTAGACTAAACCCTGCTTTTGAATTATTCCCTTACTTAGAAAACACGGATGCTTGAGGAAGATTCTTTCTCTGAAATATTATAGTGTTCTTCTGAAAAACATGAAAATCCTCAGAAATGATGCAAGAGTTTCAATTTAGTTTAAATATGCTAATAACACCAAATAAAGACCTCTAGTTTGTAGCTGACCTCTAGCCTTTTTACATTTCTGCTGACATTTCCAAAAGCAAGGCTTCTACAATAAAATGTATTTAAAATAAATTAAGGGAGAATTTGAAAACTGTCCTATTGTCCCTATGAAACTTACTTCAGTGTTTCAGTTATAAAGTACTAACAACATAATAATGCTCACCTAGTCAAATATGCATATATTTTTGAGAATATTTTTAAAATGCCATCTCAAGTCCTTTTAAAATGTTTTGTAAGTACACATATTATAGTCCTACTATGTCAAGTAAAACAAAATTTAAAGTTAATTAAATTTTAAAAAGATAGATAGATAGAGTTGATTTTGCCTATCCTGGGAGGGATCTTAGGTACAGATACAGATCTTGGTATCTTTAAGAAATGTCAATGAATAACCATACCCACAGGATGATATGATGTCACTGCATGTGTCATATCGAAAAACCTGAACCTGGATATGTTGCTCTTTTTTCAAAGATGAGAAAATTGAAAAATACCCAGCCCTGACTATGGCAGATAATCTGTGTCCCTGCTTAGTGCACTGCCTGTCAGAGATGTGGTCAGTTCACCAAATGTAGTGACGAGATATAAAACACACTGAACTTTCAGTGTTTTGCCTTCCTAAAGATTATATAGAAAAGCTTGAATTATCTGACATGGTTGAAAAGACACTTTTAGTGTTATTATTTTGAGGGTACAGCAATGCTACTGAGTATAATCTCTTTATCTTTCTATTCTTTTATATTCCTAAAATATAGTGCGGGATCTCCAAAATATAAAAAGTCATAGTATTAAGAATGTAACAGATTTTTCTTTTTTTATATATAAGTATTCATAGTAACAAACTTATCTCGTCATATGTGTGCCATATGGTAGCATTATCCCTATATATGAAGATAAATACAATTAACTTCTAATGGCACTGTGATATAAATTAGGTAACTTCACAATACTAAGACCATCTTATCTAATAAGTGATATATATGCTTCAATCATCATCTTTAAAACTTGTTTAAAATTAAATGTTAAATTTATAGATTTTAAGTTTTAAAATGAAATGGAATGTGGAATATGGTGTAAGTGTCTAGGAGGGTTGACTCTTCAAATTGAAAGTGGTTTAGACACTTTTTTTTGTCTTTACAGGACACATAACTCACACTTAATCAGACGTGGGGATGCCTTCTGTTTTTTCAAATGAAAAAAATGCTTAACTAGAAAGAAAAGGGAAAGGCCTTTGCATATTTTAAGACCGTGATTTGGTCCCTTCCTTACTACTTCTTGTACTTTTGTTCTTTTTTTCCTGACTCACCTTTCAACTTCCCAACCTCTCCTCATGGTAATGATACTCAGTGCCTGCAAGAATCCTTGAAGTGTCGAATTCTTTCAGTGTGTCTCAGTGATTAGAGATGGTGCAATTATATCTGCATCTTCTGCAAAAGGGTAGGAAGCTTGGTGGTTTTTGAATTTAGGCCAACATCATACTTTTGGAGAGAGTTTTTATTTAGATGAAAACTGAATTATAATCATACTTACCAAAAGCCCAATAAATATAGTGTTAAAATGCCTACAAATAGTAAAATGGAGGTGTTTTAAGGAAGCTATGATTTGGGATCTAGATTTATTCATAGTGTTTGTTGCAGATTTTCCTAAGGTATAGCCATAATTCTACTGTCATCATAGACTTTAGTAACATTGATAAAGCCACTTATTCTAATAGTGCATACCTTAATATTTCCTACTATTCCTGGACAAAGCTTGGGCTCCACTGGCCTTTTTAAATAAAATCTTTATTCTGTTTCATCAAGGCCTGAGTTACTTTTTTTTTTTTTTTTCTTATGAGAATAGATACTACTTCAGCAGGGGGAAAGGGAACAAGGGAATTTGTTGTTGTTCTTTAATGACTTGGAAAATATTAATGAGGAAGAGCAAATATTAGAACAACAGCCAATATATTATTTATCATTTCTGGTTCCCTGAAGGCAAAAATTTGGTAAATTCTGGCTGGCAATTGCAATATAGATCGAAATTAGTACAGATTTTAAATTCTGAGACTACTGTGTTTCTTTTTTTCACCTGTTTAAGGAGGTATATTCCATGTACAATAAAAGTCACTCTTCTAAAGGCTTTAGTGCACTCAAAAAATTGTACAAACATCACTACTGATCTAGAAAAAATTTTATCACACCCCCCCAAAATCCTGTACCCATTAGTACTTACTCTCCATTTTTGCCTCCAAGAAACATTCTTGCCCCAGCTCCTGAAAACTACTAATTTACTTTCTGTCTCTGACTTTACTTGGGAATTTTAAAATGCATATTATTAGATATTGGTGCTTAGATTATAGTCTAAAGTAGTGGTCATATTGGCATCTGTTTATCACTTTGAAATTTATTCAACAGTATTTTTATGACCATTTGACTCATGGGAACATTCAAAAATTAGAGTCTAAAAAATATTAGGATTAGATTCATCTAAGTTTATAGGATCTGAATGATTTCAGTGATGGAGCTATTAAACATTCCGTTGGAAAATGAATAAAAGATGGTCAGAATCTAATCCTTTCACTACAGTCCCATGAAGGAAAAGCATATGTACTTTGACTAATGGGAGACCTTAGGAATGTAGAACAATGAGTCTGTGGTCTTGTGCCAACCAAACATGATTTTTATTTGAACATTGGACAGTCTTGCTGATAGGGCAACAAAATAAGTACAGTGAAGGATTTGAACTGGTCAAAGGTTAATAGTTATGACACTGAGTTTCATGGGTGAGTTTTACACTATCAATTTTTTATACATCAAAGAAATAAAAGCAGATAAGACCACAAAATGTTCCAGGATATGCAAAAGTTAAGTATTTGAAGGAGTTGAAGATAAAGCTACAACAGAGATTGAAGTGTTGAACCATGGTTCTAGGTTGGGTACGGAGAAAGTATAAAGTTAGGTCCTTGTTGATAATTAGTTGAAAATAATAAGATCAGAATTCTGACTCTCTTTATAGTGTATAAATTTAGATGTAATGGAAATAAGGGAAAGATCATTTTTATAGTTAATATAGTTGACCCATAGTGATATAGTAGATTTTAAAGATGTATCAAGTTGGGTTTAAGGCTTGGATATTTCTGAGCTGAAGCGGTGTTCAAGTGAGATCCTTAAAAATTCAAGGCAAGCTCAGTTTGATGTAAAAAATAATTATTCAAATCTTGGAAATAAAGAAAAAGAGATTATTGAGGGTTTCTTCATGACATGCTGAGCTTAACTTTTTATTGTCTGAACCATGTAAAAACAGAGGTTAACTTGGAGATTTTAGATAGCTGGAGAGATAGATAAATTCTGTCCAGTGGAATAAGTAACCTCAAAGACTGACACCTATAGACTTTTTAGACATTAACCAATTGTGTATCTAATCTAGAAATGTTAACTTAATATTTCTTTTAAAAAGTTGCCTATATATGCATAACTTCTCCAATGCCATTTGGAACAAATTTAGCATATTACTTTTTTAGTCATTAATTAACCAGTAAAATAAAATATCTGATGTGATAATATATTTTCCTTAATATCATTATTTTACTTTCTAAAAATTATACTATTTGAGCTTCCAGTATGATGTCCTTGTGGGAGCACCTGGTGGAGCCAAGTAAACTATGTTGTTAGAGAAGTATACCTGATAGGCTGTTTAAGACCTGCCCTTACTTGGCTACCAGAGTGATATAAGCATTAACAGAACTTTAAATTTGCTGCCCCTGCAGTTTATTTTTTCTACTGATTTTGTGTTGTTTTACTTCTGGTTTGCATACAGCAGAAACGTTATTCTTCATTGATGGCAACAATGATTGAGAAACTGCTTTTGTGGCCTGATTTTGGTGATTTTTGTAAGATGGTTCTATTCTCTATTGAGTGAGAAGTGACAGATAAATGGATTTATTAGTTTTTTTTTTTTTTTTTTGCTTATCTATTAGTGTCAATTATATTACAAAGTGACAGTAATCAAAACAGTACAGTACTGGCACAAAAACAGACACATAGAGCAATAGAATAGAGAACCCAGAAATAAATCTTCAACAAAGGAGCAAGAGTTTACAATGGGGAAAAGACAATCTCTTAAATAAGTGGTGTTGGGAAAACTGGACAGCTACATGTAAAAGAATTAAATTAGAACATTCCCTAACATCTTATACAAAAATAAACTCAAAATGGATTAAAGACCTAAATTTAATACCAGAAACCATAAAACTGCGAGAGGAAAACATAGGCAGAACACTCTTTGACATAAATCGTACCAATATTTTTTGGATCTGTCTAATAAAGCAAAGAAAATAAAAGCCAAAATAAATGAATGGAACCTAATTAAACTTAAAAGCTATTGCACAGCAAAGGAAACCATCCACAAAATGAAAAGACAACCTACTGAATGGGAGAAAATACCTGCAAATGATAGGAGAGATAAGGGGTTAATAACCAAAATATATAAACAGCTCATACAACTCAACATCAAAAAACAAACAACCCAATAAAAAATTGGGCAGAAGACCTGAGTAGACATTTTTCCAAAGAGGGCATGCAGATGGCCAACAGGCACATGAAAAGATGCTCAACATCACTCATCATCAGGGAAGTACAAGTCAAACCACAATGAGATATCCCCTCATATCTGTCAGAATGGCTATCATCAAAAATAACACAAACAACAAATATTGGCAAGGATGTAGAGAAAAGGGAACCCTCATACACTGTTGGTGGGAATGTAAATTGGTGTAGCCACTGTGGAAAACAGTATGGAGGTTTCTCACAAAACTAAAATTAGAACTACCATATGACCCAGCAAATTTTACTTCTGGGTACATATCTGAAAAAAAAAAAAATTTTGAAAAGATACACACATCCCCAGTATTCATAGCAGCATTATTTACAATTGCCAAGATATGGAAGCAACCTAAGTATCCATCAACAGAACAATGGATAAAGAAGATGAGGTATATGTATACAATGGAATATTAGCCATAAAAATGAATAAAATTTTGCCATTTGCAACAACATGGATGGACTTGGAGGGTATTATGCTAAATGAAATAAGTCAGACAGAAAAAGAAAATTACTGTATGATATCACATATATGTGGAATCTAAAAAATCAAACAAACTCGTGAATATAACAAAAATAAAGCAGATTCACAGATATAGAGAATGAACTAGTGGTTACAAATGGGGAGAAGGAAGGAGGGAGGGGATTATGAGGTACAGATTATTATGTATAAAATAAGCTACAAGGGGCTTCCCTGGTGGTGCAGTGGTTAAGAATCTGCCTGCCAGTGCAGGGGACACGGGTTCGAGTCCTGGTCCGGGAAGAACCCACATGCTGTGGAGCAGTTGGGCCCATGTGCCACAACTATTGAGCCTGCACTCTAGAGCCCACATGCTACAACTATTGAAGCCCGTGCACCTAGAGCCTGTGCTCCGCAACAAGAGAAGGCCCTGCTCACCACAACTAGAGAAAACATGCGTGCAGCAAAGAAGACCTAACACAGCCAAAGATTAACAAATCAAAAAATAAAAAATAAGCTACAAGTATATACTGTACAACACAGGGAATATAGCCAATATTTTATAATAACTATAAATGGAATATAATCTTTATTATGAATCACTATTTGTATACTTGTAACTTACATAAAATTGTAAACTATATTTCAATTAAAAAATAAAAGGAAAAAATTTCCATCCACATTGGAAGAACAGCTCTTTAATATCTGACCCTATAGAATTTGTTTTTGATTATGGCTAGAATTGTAGAAGTGAAGCTCCAAGTGCTCCAAGTGTCTGTGTGTCTATAACTCAGAAAAGCCTTGACCTCTCATGTTGTGAAATGCTTTCCTGCCCCTGTAAGACATTAAAAAATTAGAATATAAAGTTTCTTAAATTAAGGGAACTCAGTTCTAAGTGGGATATACTGATGACTCAGTGCTTGTATAATGTAACATCTCACAAATTTAAGGAACATAAGAAAATCAAACGTTTGATACTTTAAAATTACTAAAAGTTTCTTCTAGGGACTTCTAACTTAGAAATATTTTAAGAATCTAAGTTTATATATTTCAAGTAAATCTTTGAACAAATAAGATTGGTTTAATAATTTTGATTCAGGAAAGAAAAGCTATGTGAAAATGAATACTGAAGTATTTATAATTAAGCATGATTTTAAATAAACATACTATTCCTTCTTATTTTTAAATGCTGTGGTTTGGCAGTATCTTTTGGTCACCTTATGCATGTATCTACTTTTGCTACTTTATACCTTTAAGGTATAAGGAGGATGTGTGCTGTTGCTGAAAATTGTGTTATATGATTTTATGAGATTTGTTCATCTGCTAAATGCCTATGTATGAAAGTTGAATTATTTATTTTCTTGTCCTTTCTATGAAATAAAAGTTAGCCACTTTAGTTAAAACGTTAAAATCAATATGGTTGGAGCAAGACTGATGGAAAATTCAAACTGTGTGTGCAAGGTAACAGAATGGGTTTTGTTTCTCAAAATAGGTTGCTAAGTATTGTTTCTCAGGCACCCACAATCTTAATCAAATGCCCAGCTTTCCTTTGATGAGTCTTGATTCTGCCTTCCCATAATCAAGCCCTAAATTTTAAAAAAATGAAATAAAAATCTCAGGACATTTATCATACTTAATATGTCTTAAAATTTCCCAGAGGGCACTGGAAAAGTTACAGAGATTTTATATTTCATTTATAAAAATAGAGATGTAGAAATAATTGGTAACTATTTCTTAATTTTCAACATGATAGATAAAATATTAATGTAACATAAATGTTTCAGAAATTGCTCATTTTAAGAAAAAGAACCTGAAAATTTTCCAGTGTCCTTGATGTTCATTATGTTTTAACCTCAAGAAAAACACTGATCAATCTCTTGTCAAATGGTTATGCACCGTATTCCAATAGAGAATATTACCCTTTCTATTATTGATTACTGTAATAAATAATCCAGTCAATATTGCCAGCTATGAGAGAGGGTTCTACAGTCATGGGCAAGTTTTTAAAATCTGATCTTTCCATTATCTGTTTTTCTGGACAGAAAATAACTACAGGATTTGTAGAATTTTACAAACTTCATTTACGTAAACTTATTTCAGTTAATTAACATTACATTCACTTCATAAATGCTAGTTTAGAGAAGTCATCATTAACATGTAAGTTAGATTTGGAAAACAGCATTCTCTCTGAATATATTGTATGTTATATATAATATTATACGTTGTTATATATATTATACATGAAAACTTCAATTAAATTCTTAGACTGTTGAATTGGCTAAAAAAGCTAAAGACTGAAAATACTTTAGAGCTAGATATAAATACGGATTCTTAATTTTCATTACATACCATTGCTCCCTCAATTAATTAAATTTTAAAGTAACATTTAGTTTACTTTTAAAAACATGTTCTCTAAAAAGTCAAGATTCTTCCAATTCAGAAAGGTAAGTTTATAATAATTTAGGTTTATAATAGCATTAAACTTGTCTTCTGCTTGACTTCTTTTAGCAACCTCAACAGCTAAAGCTTTGATAAACTCTGTATGCCTTTAGAGAGTCATTTTGCTCTCTCTGGGATTGTAAATAATGAATTAGTAATGTAAAATGTCTTCCAAAAAGTACTACCTTGTTTAACACTATGTGTCAGTTATAACGATAATGAAATAGGACTTAGTATAAAAGGAACATTGGGGAGCATGCTGCTTTGCAATGTGAATATGAATAAATTTGCATCAATTGCACAATTGCTTCTTTTAGTACAATTCTATGCTGACTACATATATCTCAAAAAGACAGCCAAGCATATGACATTTTGGTTTTTCAGATATACAAGGACAATTTTCTCCTAAATACCCATAGTTACTTATTGTTCTGTTTTCCCACAAAGAATTTTGAATACAGGAGGATCCGTTAGGGCCTTGAAATGATTCTCTTGCACTTTTTACAAAGATAGTAGCAGTAATAACAATAGCTATAATAATACTAATAATAGTATCTCATAACTTTTGACATCCTTAAGTACAGATGGATATTATACAGTTAACTTTGATAACATCAAAGTACCATTTTTAAAAAATAAAGACTCACATATGTACTTGATATACTTGCCAACATCCTAAATTCAGATTCAGACAATGAATTTGGTGTGTAATATCAACTCACCAATTGAGAAATCATAATTCAAGTGCCTTACAAATTAGCTAGGCTCTCAGAACACAATTCCTATCTGCAGAGAAAAGAAAAGGGAGGCACCTTGTGAGGTCTTCTCAGTTGACTTGATTACAATAAAAAGTGAATCTTGATATATTCAAGGACAGATTTTAGAATGATTATTACCTCATATTTATTTACATCTGTGTCTGTACCAAATACCACAAAAACGCTGGAGGTAATTTTTTTTCTTCTTTTATTCCCTCATAGAATTAGGTTTCATCGTTTAATTTAGTTCAATAATTTTTTTAAACATGACATTTTTGTGCTAAAGATGCCTCATTATTATTACCATACAAAATTTACTATACAAAATTGACATCTTTAAAAGCAAACACATTTTAAGATTATTTTCATTAAACATGATAGACCTTAGGTATTTAATGCCTAAATATATGCACTAGTATACATATATGTAAATATTTTGGATTTAACAGCATTCATTTGGGTTGAACATATTCACAGCAATTTATATATCAAAGTTTTTCAGATATACAAGGACAATTTTCTCCTAAATACCCATAGTTACTTATTGTTCTGTTTTCCCACAAAGAATTTTGAATACAGGAGGATCCATTATGGCCTTGAAACGAGTCTACTGCACATTTTATAGAGATAGTAGCAGTAATAACAATAGCTATAATAATACTAATAATAGTATCTAATAGCTACTATTGTTTTCAGTGTGTCAGATTATTATGCAAACTGTTTTACATGCGCCAACTCATTATTTACATAATAATTCATTTAAATAATTCATGCATATACTACAGTATACAACATACATAATACACTACAGTTAATGATCCCATTTTTACATATGAGAAACAGTGGTGTATTGAAATAATAAAATGTGTCAGTGTTGCTGGCAGGAAAGGACTGACTCAGCAGGCCCTGGTTGCTCAAATCCTGCACATTCTCAAGTATGCCATGTCTTGGTTGATTCCTAGGAGATAACCTCCGAGACACTGGAGCATTCTGCCTGATAGTTTTTCTTTGGTGTGTCTGAGACCTTGGACCGTGTTGTCCCAATTGACAGGTTAAGTTTATTCTAAGAATGTAAGTGTTAGTGCCTATTCTAAGTAGCTGAGGTCAGTCACGTGGGCACCACATGCCTATGTGACTGACTCCCAATAAAAACCCTGAACACCAAGGCACAGACAAGCTTCTTTGGTTGAGAATAATTACATGTGTTGTCATACACCATTCATGGGAATATTAAGCATGTCTCCATGCAAATTCACTAGGAGGGGACACCTGGAATCTTGTACCTAGTTTTTCCAACACTTCACCTCATGCACTATTCCTCTTTGTTTATTGCCACTATAATAAACCATATCCAAGAATAGAACAAGTTTTATGAGTAGTGTTAGTGATAAGTGAATATTCAAGCTTAAGAGTAATCTTGGGGATCACAAATACAGTTGTATAAAGAGAAAATGTCAAAGCCAGAATTTTAAGTCAGACTCCAATGTCTCTGCTGTTAATAATTACAACATTCCATCCCTAGACTACACTATATATAAAACTATAATTTAACAGGAATGATTAATTGACAGAATACTTATATCTCTCAGTACTATATTTTATCAAAGAAATTATGCTAAAGTCAGAATTCTTATAACTAAGACTTTTTAAGAAAACTGTTTTTAATAATTGCCAAATCATTTAATCTTCTTTTTCTTGTTTTCCTATATAAATAATAAATATTTGTAGATGACATGATGTTATATAGAGATAATCCTAAAGAGTCTATCCACATAAAAGCTGTTAGATCTAATCAATGAATTCTGTAAAGTTGCAAGATATAAAATCAACAAACAAAAACCCATAGCATTTCTATGTTCCCAAAAAAATTATCTGAAAAACAAATTTAAAATGTTTCATTTACAATGGCATTAAAAACAATAAAATACTCAGGAATAAATTTAAACAGGGAGGTAAACAATCTCTACACTGAAAACTGTAAGACATCAATGAAAGAAATTGAAGAAGACACAAAAATGGAAAGGTATTTCTGTTCATGGATTAAAAGAGTTAGTAGTGTTAAAATTCAAGTAATATCCAAATCCATCTATAGATTCAGTGCAATCCCTATCAAGCTTCCAATGGCATTTTATATTATACAGAAGAGAAAAAAATTCTAAAATTTATATAGAACCACAAAAGACCCTGGATAGTCAAAGCAGTCCTGAGGAAGAGCAAAGTGGGAGGCATCACACTTCTTGATTTCAAGCTATTTTATAAAGCTGTAGTAATCAAAGTGAGTGTAGTGTTTTACTATAGCTATAGTATAGTGTGATACTGGCATAAAAGCAGACACATCGGACTTCCCTGGTGGCACAGTGGTTGGGAGTCTGCCTGCCGATGCAGGGGACACGGGTTCGTGCCCCGGTCTGGGAAGATCCCACATGCCGTGGAGCGACTGGGCCTGTGAGCCACAACTACTGAGCCCGCACGCCTGGAGCTGGTGCTCTACAACAGGAGAGGCCACCGCAACGAGAAGCCCACGCACAGCAACACAACTAGAGAAAGCCCGCGTGCAGCGGCTAAGACCCAATGCAGCCATAAATAAATAAATTAAAAAAAAAAAGACACATATGTAAATGGAACAGAATAGAGAGCCTAGAAATAAGCCCACAATTTTTAACAAAGGAAACAAGAATATACAATGGGGAAAGGACAGTCTCTTCAATAAATGGAGTTCAGAAAACTGAATAGTCACATGCAAAAGAATAAAACCTGACCACTATCTTATTCCATGCACAAAAATTAACTCAAAATGGGTCAATGTAAGACCTAAAACAATAAAACTTCTAGAAGAAAATATAGGCATTAAGTTACTTGACATCAATCTTGGCAATAATTTTTTGGACTTGACACCAAAAACAAAGGCAACAAAAACAAGTGGGAATGCCTGGAAGTAAAAAGCTTCTGCAAAGCAAAAGAAACCACCAACAAAATGAAGAAACAAACTGCTGAATAGCAGAAAATACTTGCAAATCATAAACGTGGTAAGAGGTTAAGTTTGAAAACACAGAAAGAACACTACAACTCAGTAGACAAAAAAACAAAAAAAAAAAAAAATTAAAAATGTGCAAAGTACCAGAATACACATTTTTTTCAAGGAAGATATATGAATGGTGAACAGATACCTGAAAAAGGTGTTCAGCTTCACTAATCATAAGGGAAATGCAAATCAAAACCACAATGAGATATCATCTCACACCTGTTAGAATGTCTATCATCAAAAAGCCACTATGGAGAACAGTATGGAGGTTCCTTAAAAAACTAAAAATAGAACTACCATACGACCCAGCAATCCCACTACTGGGCATATACCCTGAGAAAACAATAATTCAAAAAGAGTCATGTACCAAAATGTTCATTGCAGCTCTATTTACAATAGCCAGGACATGGAAGCAACCTAAGTGTCCGTCAACAGCTGAATGGATAAAGACGATGTGGCACATATATACAATGGAATATTACTCAGCCATAAAAAGAAACAAAATTGAATTGTTTGTAGTGAGGTGGTTGGACCTAGAGTCTGTCATACAGAGTGAAGTCAGAAAGAGAAAAACAAATATGGTATGCTAACACATATATATGGAATCTAAGAAAAAAAAAAAGGTCATGAAGAACCTAGGGGCAAGATGGGAATAAAGACACAGACCTACTAGAGAATGGACTTGAGGATATGGGGAGGGGGAAGGGTAAGCTGTGACAAAGTGAGAGAGTGGCATGGACATACATATACTACCAAACATAAAATAGATAGCTAGTGGGACACAGACGCATAGCACAGGGAGATCAGCTCAGTGCTTTGTGACCACCTAGAGGGGTGTGATAGGGAGGGTGTGAGGGAGGGAGACACAAGAGGGAAGAGATATGGGAACATATGTATATGTATAACTGATTCACTTCGTTATGAAGCAGAAACTAACACACCATTGTAAAGCAATTATACTCCAATAAAGATGTTAAAAAAAAAAGTCAAGAGAACATAAATGTTGGTGAGACTGTGGAGCAAAGGGGACACCTGTACGCTGTTGGTGGGAATGTAAATTGGTACAGCCAGTATGAAGGGCCTCAGAAAATTAAAAATAGAACTACCATATGATCCAGCAATTCCACTTCTGGGTAATTATCTGAGAAAATGAAAACACTAACTTGAAAAGATATATGCATTCCCATGTTCATTGCAGCATTATTTACAATAGCAAAGAAATGGAGTCAACCTAAATA
The DNA here is from genome assembly GCF_003031525.2 of Neophocaena asiaeorientalis asiaeorientalis. Lineage (NCBI taxonomy): Eukaryota > Metazoa > Chordata > Mammalia > Artiodactyla > Phocoenidae > Neophocaena > Neophocaena asiaeorientalis. The sequence continues at coordinate 1,915,388 of NW_020173763.1, forward strand.
TCCATGGATGGATGAATGGATAAAGCAGCTGTTACACACACACACACACACACACACACACACACAGAAATATTCAGTCATAAAAAGAAGGAAATCTTGCCATTTACAACAGCATGGATGGACCTTCCTTGAGGGCATTATGCTAAGTGAAATAAGTCAGACAAAGACAAATACTGTATAATCTCAATTATATGTAGAATCTTAAAAAGAAAAAAAACAATTAATGGCAAAAGAGATCAGATTTCTGGTTACCAGAGGTTGGAGGGCAGAGAGGGAATTGGATGAAGGTGGTCAAAAGTTACAAACTTCCAGTAATAAATAAGTACTAGAGATGTAATGTATAACATAACTACAGTTAACACTTCTGTATGATATATATATAAAACTTAAGAGAGTAAATCATAAGAGTATTCATCCCAGGGAGAAAAAAATTTTTTTTTCTTTACTGTATCTATATGAGATGAGGGATGTTAAATAAACTTATTGCAGTATTCATTTCACAATATATATGTCAAATCACTATGCTGTACACCTTAAACTTATACATGCTCTGTGTCCATTATATCTCAAAAAAACTGGGGAAAAAAGCCCATTAATTTTATAGAGCAGTTTATGTTCATAGTAAAATAGGTATCAAATGTCCATAGTCCCAGTAATATAACCTATATATGGAAATCAGAATATGATCTTCTTTAGTGATATTGGCAAGAGCATAAAGAACCAAGTCTAATGGGTTGAGAAGTGTGAGAATGGGGGATAGACAGGTAGATAGAATTTACACAAGTCTCAAGATATTTAGCAGTGGAAAAAAAAAAACATGGTAAATAGAGGGCCATTAATAGTTAAAATATTAGTCATTCTTGTAACTTTATTTTGGCATATGTGTTAGATTATTTTCATATTGGAAATAATTATGTTTATATTTTGATGGGAGAATATCCAAACATGGTAGAATTGAAGGTAATGATAAAGTGACAATAATCATTATATATAGTTTAATGATACAGGGTTATGAGCTAATGATTTAAAGAAAATTATAATTGAAGATAAATATCTGAAAAGTAGCATCCACTGGTAAGCATTCCTTAATTCATCAAATGATAATCTTTTTTACCTTCAATATACTCTCATATGTTGTTTATTATCATATTCATCATGAGTGGATTTAATATATGCTTATAAGAACAAAACAAATACCTCCTAATAAATATCTAAAATCATTACTGCATAAGTTCAAGTAGAACAGCAAATAATATAAATGACTGCTTGAACTAAAATTATATATGCCTAGAGGAAGTTAACAGAATTAAGAATACCTACAACATATCACCACAATGTTCAGTACATAATGTTTTAAAAATGCAAGAAATGTGAAGAAACAAAAAACGTGACCCAAAGACAATTTAAAAATGGGCAATGGTTATGGCTAGGAATTTTACATCAAGAGATAGCAACTATATTAAAATATACCGAAACTCATTAGTAATGAGAAAGGCAAGTGAAGTCACAATTTGATTTAAAACCATAATATTATAATAAATGAATAGCCTCATGTGGACCAGTAATTTTAAAACGTGTGTCATAAACTGAGAAGCACATTAAACTTGACACTCTGCATATGAGGTCTAAAGCAAGCAAACAACCCAAACAAACAAAAAGCTGTGGATGCTCACTCTTGGATCCCAACCACCATGCTGAAGGTCAAGATAGCAAATGTGGAGAATGACATCAGCACCATGGCATCATGAATCATTCAATGAAGATACAAAACAAACAGAAGGCAAATAATAAGATGGCATTCATAAGACCTTACATATCAACAGTGACTTTAAATGTAAATGAATTGAATTCACCAATTTAAAGACACAGAGCGGACAGGTAAAAAATAAGACTCAACTATGCTGCCTATATGAGACTAATTTTAGCTCTAAAGACACATATAGGCTCAAATTGAAGTGACGGAAAAAGTTATTCCATGCAAGCAGAAGCCAGAACAAAGCAGAGGTAGCCATGCTTATATCAGAAAAAATAGACTTCAAGCCAAAAACAGTAACAAGAAACAAAGAAGGTTATTATATTATGATAAAGGGGGCAAGACATTGAGAAGATACAACTATAAATATATATATGTATACACCCAACATCAAAATGCCAAATTATATTAAGCAAATACTAACAGATCTAAGGGGAGGAATAGACAGCAATACAATAGTAGTAGGGAGGTTCAATACTCTACTATCAGCAATGGGTAGATCATCCAGACAGAAAATCAACAAAGAAACAATGGAACTGACCCACACTTTAGAATAAATAGACTTAACCTATTTTGAACATTTTACTCAACAGTAGCAGAATACCCATTCTTCCCAAGTGCACACAGACCATTCTCTAGGATAGAACATACAATGGGAAAAAACACACGTCTTAGCAAATTTAACAAGACTGAAATCATACCAACTTTCTTTTCTGATCACAACAGTATGAAGCTATAAATCAATGACAAAAGGCAAGGTGGAAAATCTACAAATATGTGGCAAATAAACACACATTTTTGAACAACCAATGAGTCAAAGAAGAAATCAAAAGGGAAAGTAAAACGTCTCAAAACAAATTAAAGTAGAAATACAACACATTAAAAACGTATGTAATGCAACAGAAGCAGTTCTGAGATGAAAGTTTATAGCAATAAATTAATATATTAAGAATTAGATCTCAAACACCTCAAGAAACTAGAAAAAGAAAAAATATTAAGCCCAAAATTAGTAAAAGGAAGGAAATAATATAATCCAGATTCCTATTCTTAATTTAGCTCATATATTTTAGCAATCCTGGGTGCTTTATGGAATCCCTGTATTCCATATGACACTACAGTGGTATATACTCATACACCATTCATACAGAGGTATATGCCATATTAATGAATTGTCAAAACCTATTGAGCCGTACAACTCAGAGTGAATCTTAATGTAAACTACAGACTTTAGTTAATGAAAATCCGTCAGTATTGGTTGATTAATTGTAATAAGTGTACCACACAAAAGCAAGATATTATTAATAATGGGGAAACTGTGTGTGTGCATAAATTCTGTACAATATGCTCAAAATTTCTATAAGCCTAAAATTCTCCTAAAAATAAGTTTGTTGACTGAAAAATAATGCTGCAATCATTACTTAGGCACAACTTGTAAATATTAATGATACTATTTTAACACCAATTTTTTTTCTAACAAAGACAAAAGAAAACTTTGTATAGGACATCAGAAATATTAATAAAACATGCTCTATAAAAAAGAAAAACATTTGTGAAAGAAATTACATTTTAAAAAGGCTTTTTTAAATGCAAGAAATCTTTTTCATATACTATTAAATGTAATTTCATTTAATATATTTTAAAGTATATTCTTCTATTCACATCTGCTACATGCTCTAAAAATTACATATATAAAATAAGAAAATATATTTTGCTTTCTATCATATGACAGATGTTTTCTTATTTAGCTAGCTAAATACCCCCATAAGTACTTTAAACACTGCAATCAATATAGAGTGCAGCTAACTAAATAGAAAAACCTCAATTGGTAGAATAGAAACTTCATATATGCTATCCCTTAATTAGTTTCCAAATTATTTAAGTATCAGACAATATATGCTTATTCATAACATGTATGCAAAAAGAGACATGCTTTCTAGAATAAGAAATAAGATGCTAATTAAGAAGATAGAATTTCTATACTGTTTTGCAATTATTTGTTGGTCTCACTTAAATTCATTAGAAAAAAAAGGCAAAGAAAATTTATATAAATGCATCCACAATATACAAGTGTAATAATCAAAATCTACTTCTCCCAGAAAATAAAATGTTTCTCAAAAGAAATTTATTTTCTAGTACTTAAAATTACATTTTTTAAAGTGGCAGTTTTGTTACCACTATCTTAAATAACTATGCTGTTATTTTAATATTTTCTCAAGGTACTGATTTTTGATAAAAATCCTTGTCCTGACCCTCCATTATTGCAAATAATTCTATACTAAAAATAGTAGGAGGGCTTCCCTGGTGGCGCAGTGGTTGAGAGTCCGCCTGCCAATGCAGGGGACACGGGTTCGTGCCCCGGTCCGGGAAGATCCCACATGCCGTGGAGTGGCTGGGCCTGTGAGCCATGGCCGCTGAGCCTGCGCATCCAGAGCCTGTGCTCCGCAACGGGAGAGGCCACAACATTGAGAGGCCCACATACCACAAAAACAAAACAAAACAAAACAAAAAAACAGTAGGAGAACACAGTATATCTTTCTATCTGTTTGTATTGTCTTCAATTTCTTTCATCAGTGGCTTATAGTTTTCCAAGACTAGGTATTTTACCTCCTTAGGTGAGTTTATTCCTAGGTATTTCATTCTTTTTCATGCGATGGTAAATGGAATTATTGCCTTAATTTCTCTTTCTGATAGTTCATCATTAGTGTGTCAAAATGCAACAGATTTCTCTATATTAATTCTATATCCTGCAACTTTACAGAATTCACTGAGGAGGCCTAGCAGTTTTCTGGTGGTATCTTTAGGATTTTCTATGTATAGTATAATGTCATCTACAAACAGTGATAATTTTACTTCTTCCTTTCCAATTTGGATTCCTTTTATATCTTTTTCTTGTCTAATTGCTGTGGCTAGGACTTCCAATACTATGAAGAAAAGTGGCAAGAATGGGCATCTTTGTCCTGTTCCTGATCTTAGAGGAAATGCCTTCAGTTTGTCACTGTTGAGTATGATGTTAGCTGTGGGTTTGTCATGTATCTCCTTTTTTTTATGTTGAGTTGTGTTCTCTCTATGATCACTTTCTGGAGTAATTATTATTATTGTTAAAATGACTATAACACCCATGGCAATATATAGATTCAATGCAATCCCTATCAAAATGTCAATGGAATTTTCCACAGAACTAGTACAAATAATTTTAAAATCACTGTGAAAACACAGAAGGCCCTGAATAGCCAAAACAATCTTGAGAGAGAAGAACGGAGCTGGAGGAATCATGCTCCCTGACTTCAGACCATACTACAAAGCTACAGTAATCAAGACAGTATGGTACTGGCACAAAAACAGAAATATAGATCAATGGAACAGAATAAAGAGTCTGGAAATAAACCCACGAACTTATGGTCCATTAATCTATGACAAAGAAGGCAAGAATATACTGTCTTTCCTCCATAGTATGTAAAATAAGTGGTGTTGGGAAAACTGGGCCACTTCATGTAAAATAATGAAATTAGAACATTCTCTAGCAGCATGCACAAAAATAAACTCAAAATGTATTAAAGACCTAAAAGTAAGACTGGAAAGCAAAAAGCTCCTAGAGAAAAACATAGGCAGGACACTCTTTGACATAATCTGTACCAATATGATTTTGGATCTGTCTCCAAAAGGAAAGGATATAAAATTAAAAATAAAGAAGTGGGACCTAATTAAACTTAAAATCTTTTGCACAGCAAAGGAAACAACCCACAGAACAAAAGGACAACATACTGAATGGGAGAAAATATTTGCAAATGATATGACCTATAAGGGGTTAATATCCAACATATATAAGCAGCTCATATAACTAAACATCAAAAAAAGAAATGAAACAACCCAATTAAAAAATGGGCAGAAGACCTGAATAGACATTTTTCCAAAGAAGACATGCAGATGGCCGAAAGGCACATGAAAATATGCTCAACATCACAAATCATCAGGGAAATGCAAATCAAAACCACAATGAGCTATCATCTCACACCTGTCAGAAAGGCTATCATGAAAAATAACACAAATAACAAATATTGGTGAGGATGTGGAGAAAAAGGAACTCTTGTACACTGTTGGTGGGAAGGTAAACTGGTGAAGCCACTGTAGAAAACAGTATGGAGGTTTCTCACAAAAGTAAAAATAGAACTACCCAATGACCCAGCAATTCCACTCCTGGGTATATATCTGAGGGAAAAAAAAACCCACTAATTCAAAAAGACACATGCACCCCAGTGTTCATAGCAGCATTATTTATAACTGCCAAGATATGAAAGCAACCTAAGTGTCCAACAACAGATGAATGGATAAAGGAGATGTGGTATACATATGCAACAGAATACTACTCAGCAATGAAAAAGAATGAAATTTTGCCATTTGCAACAACATGGATGGACTTGGAGGGAATTATGCTGAGTGAAGTAAGTCAGACAGAGACAAATATGTATGATATCACTTACATGTGGAATTTTTAAAAAATACAACAAACTAGTGAAGAAGAATGAAGCAGACTCACAAATGTAGAGAACGAACTAGTGGTTGCCAGTGGAGAGAGGGAATGAGGGGGTGGCAATATAGGGCAAGGCGATTAAGAGCTCAAACTGTTATGTATAGAATAAGCTACAATATATTGTACAATATGGGGAATATAGCCAGTATTTTATAATAACTATAAATGGAATATAACCTTTAAAATTGTTATTCAGTATATTGTACACCTGTAACTTATATAATATACATCAACTATACTTCAATTAAAACATTTTTTAAAATAGGAGAATACGAAATCAATTTCATTCTTCTCTTACTCCATAGTAAATATTTTATTGAAATGTTAAACTAAAGTACCTTATATACTGCTATGGTTTTCTTATTTTCCTTTTGAATTGAATTATCAGTACTGATGATTTGGTGTAACTATAATTTGTGAGAAGTTGAGAAAAGCCAATTAGTAAGCAAGTTTCCCTGTTGAAATTGCTCCAGGTTTTCCAAGCTTCTAATCATAATTAAACATAAGAGAAACATTAACTGCTCTACTTAAAAGTTCTATATCGGGGCTTATAAAAGTTGGATATGTTTCTATATGTAGTACCCAGTCTCTTAATAAGCAAGAATAGTTAGTTTGATGTGTTGCCCCAAATCCATGTTCCTTTATCTCTGAATGTGAGATACATTTTGACCACCAAGTAATGTTGGTAAATTGCCTGTGTTACCCATTGTTTTCATATTTCTAATTTTCAGATTTTCTCTTGATACGTATGTATGTTCACTTTCCTCTGTTGGGTATACATCTGCCTGACAAGATAGCTAGTTATTTTTCTGTAAACATGTGGAAGGAGACTGTTTATTTTTCCATTAAGCTGCTATAGATCTATAAATTATAGATATGGATTTTGCCATATTCTAGCCTGAAGGGAGGCATACATACTTTGAATAACCCATGCAAATCTAGAAAAGGTAAAAACAGCAAAAGAGGAATCAGTACTAGTAGTCACATACTATGTTCAGGAAAAGATTTGGTCCAAATGTATGTGGCAAGATAGTGAATTTCCCAAGAATCTTGAAAGGATAGCTTACTTGGTTTGAAGCCACATCTCCTGGGGGATGAAACTGAGATACAAATGAGGTATAAACAAAATGCCACTAGAGTACCTCAGTGACAAAATATGGAAACAGAGGGGGAAATGAGGAGAGGAACTAGAAAAGGGAAGGGGAAGGGTCAGGACAAAGATGGCAGAGGAGTAGGAAGCAGAGTTCACCTCCCTCCACAGAAACACTGAAAATATCCAACATATATAAGCAGTGGAACAATTCACACAGAACAGCTACTGAGTGCCAACAGAAGACCTCAGACATCCAAAAAGACAAGGAAGCCTCCACATAACTGGGTAGGACAAAAGGAAAAAGAAAAAGAAGGAATCAGGATGGGGCCTGCACCCCAGAGACGGAGCTGTGAAGGAGGAAAGGTTCCCACACCTTGGGATGGCTCCCCACCATGGGAGAGATTAGACTGCATGGAGGGGGAGTTTCAGAGCCCAAAAGGAGAGAGGAGTAACCAGTTCGTGGAAAGCAAACCGAAAAGCAACCTGCCCAGAGGGTCAGCACCGCCACCCTACACTCCCCACCTTGAGATACTCCTCTGTCACTGAGGGTGGTGGTCAGGTGCTGAAGCTCAGACCCTGAAGCTGAGTCTCAGGGAGAGGACCAGGGTTAGGTGCGGAAATAGCCTGAAGAGGTTGGGCCATGGCAACTGAGTGTGTACTAGGAAGAAGCCTGGGCCAACCAGAGAGGCAAATTACCATTGTTTGAAGGAGCATGAGGACAGGGGCAAGACCACCATAGGAACGTCCTTCCCTGTGAGTGCTCCCAGAAAACAAAACATCGCCTGCAGGAGCTCCAGTGGTGGGTGTGAGTCACTGTCGCCATCTTGGGCTCCAGAGGCTGGCACTGGCTGCCTCCTCCAGACCTGCAGGCAGACACCAGGCCTCACCCTTGCTGACCCAGAAGGGCACAGACAGCTTTCCCACTAGGAATTCCTCCAGTGGGCCCCAGAACCCACTCCCACTGACATGGAAGGGCACAGACAACTTCTGCCACTAGGAATTACACCAGCACTTCCCAGGACCTGCACATGCTGTCCTGGGAGCATGCAGAAACCTCTTGCTACTAGGAAATCCATCAGTGGGTGCCAGAACCTCCCGTCAGCAGGGGCCAATGTGGGGGTTGGGTGAGACCAGAGCCCGAGCTTCCTCCATAGCTCCCACAGCAGGTCCAGGAGCATGACTACCACAGTCCTGGAACCTGACCTCAGTAGATCTGTGCTGGTGGCTGGGTGAAAATGATGCCTTAGAGCCACCAGGGCCAATTGCTGGCATACCCACAGTTAAGGCAGGACTGAGAGCAGTGCCAACAGTATACTTTGTGAGCCCACACAATGGGCAAAAGGGGACACAACAGAGCACATTCACAGCTCCAGAGGAGTAATACTCAGTGGCTTCTCTCCCAGTGGTAGTTCTCCAATCCCACCTACCTTGCACTGCAGATCAGAAGCACAGCTAAGAAACAGAGCTGAGGGCCTCTGCTCCAACAAGGGAGCAGATCCCACCCCTAACAGGACAGTGACAACCATAGAGCAAAGGGGAGACTCCTCTCAATATCTAGGGCAGGCACTGTTCACCACAACACCAATCAAACCCCCTATCAAAGGGCTAATGGTACAAGCCTCTGGACAAACCTCACCCACCAGAGGACAGACACCAGAAGAAAGAACTATGATGCTACAGCCTGCAGAAAGGAGAGCACAAACACAGTTTGACAAAATGAGATGACAAAGAAATATGTTGCAGAGGAAGGAGCAAGATAAAAACCTACAAGAACAACTAAATGAAGAGGAGATAAGCAATCTATCTGAAAAAGAGCTCAGAGTAGTGATAGTAAAGGTGATCCAAGATCTTGGAAAAAGAATGGAGGCACAGATCAAGAAGATACAAGAAAAGTTTAACAAAGACCTACAAGAACTATAGAACAAACAGAGATGAACAAGACAGTAACTGAAATGAAAAATATACTAGAAGGAAGCAATAGCATAACTGAGGCAGAAGAACAGATAAGTGAGCTGGAAGGCAGCATGGTGGAAATCTCTTCCATGAACAGAATTTTTAAAAAAAGAATGAAAAGAACTGAGGGCACTCTCATAGACCTGTTGGACAACAGTAAATGGACCAACATTCAAATTATAGGGGTCCCTGAAAAAGGAGAAAAAGAAAAAGGCTTGAGAAAATATTTGAAGAGATTATAGTCAAAAACTTTCCTAGTATGGGAAAGGAAAAAGTCACCCAAGTCCAGGAAGCTCAAAGTCCCATACAGGATCAAGCTAAGGAGGAACAGGTCAAGACACATATTAATCAAAGTGACAAAATTAACTACAAAGAAAAAACATTAAAAGCAGAAAGAGAAAAGCAACAAATAATATACAAGGGAATCCCTGTAAGGCTATCAGCTGATATTTCAGAAGAAACTCTGCAGGCCAGAAGGAAGTGGCAGGATATGAAAGGGAAAATCCTAAAACCAAGATTACTCTACCCAGCAAGGATCTCATTCAGATATGACAGAAAAATCAATATCTTTACAGACAAGCAAAAACTAAGAGAATTCAGCACCACCAAACCAGCTTTACAACAAATGCTAAAGGAACTTCTCTAGGCAAGAAACACAAGGGAAAAGAATAAAAGAGGAAGGGGGGGAAAACAAAACCTACAAATACAAACTGAAAACAATTAAGAAAATGGCAACAGGAAGATGCATATCAATAATTACCTTAAGTGGAAATGGATTAAATGCTCCAACCAAAAGATACAGACTGGCTGAGTGGACACAAAAACAAAACCCATATATATGCTGTCTGAAAGAGACCCATTTCAGACCAAGGGACACACACAGACTGAAAGTGAGGGGATGGAAAAAGGTATTCCATGCAAATGAAAATCAAAAGAAAGCTGGGGTTGCAATACTCATATCAGACAAAATAGACTTTAAAATACTGTTACAAGAGACAAGGAAGGACACTACATAATGATCAAGGGATCAATCCAAGAAGAAGATATAACAATTGTAAATATTTATGCACCCAAAACATAGGAGCACCTCAAGATATAAGGCAAATGCTAACAGCCATAAAAGGGAAGATCAACAGTAACCCAATGATAGTGGGGGAATTTAAAACCCCACTTACACCAATGGACAGATCATCAAGACAGAAAATTAATAAGGAAACACAAGCCTTAAACAACACACTAGATCAGATAGACTTAATCAATATTCATAGGACATTCCATCGAAAAGCAGCAGAATACCCTTTCTTCTCAAGTGCACATGGAAAATTCTCCAGGATAGATATCTTGGATCACAAATCACACCTCAGTAAATTTAAGGATTTTGAGATCATATCAAGCATCTTTTCTGACCACAATATTATGAGATTAGAAATCAATACAGGAAAAAAAGGTAAACAATATGTTACTAAACAATATGTTACTAAATAAACAATGGATCACTGAAGAAATCAAAGAGGAAATCAAAAAGTACAGAAAAGGTAAACAATATGTTACTAAACAATGTTACTAAATAAACAATGGATCACTGAAGAAATCAAAGAGGAAATCAAAAAGTACCTCCAAATAAATGACAATGAAAACACAATGACCCAAAACAAAAGGGATGGGATGCAGCAAAAGCAGTTCTAAGAGGGAAATTTATGGGATGCAGCAAAGGCAGTTCTAAGAGGGAAATTTACAGCAATACAATCTTACCTCAAGAAACAAGTAAAATCTCAAATAAATAACCTAACCTTACACCTAACACAACTAGAGAAAGAAGAACAAACAAAACCCAAAGTAAGTAGAAGGAAAGAAATCATAAAGATCAGAGCAGAAATAAATAAAGATTAATAAAACAATAGTAAAGATCAATGAAACTAAAAGCTGGTTCTTTGAGAAGATAAGCAAAATTACTAAACCTTTAGCCAGACTCATCAAGAAGGAGAGAGGACTCAAATCAATAGAATTATTAATGAAAAAGGAGAAGTAACAACTGACACTGCAGAAATAAAAAGGTTCATAAGAGACTACTATAGGTAATTGTATGCCAATAAAATGGACCACCTGGAAGAAATGGACAAATTCTTAGAAAGATACAAGCTTCCAAGACTGAACCAGGAAGAAACAGAAAATATGAACAGACCAATCACAAGTAATGAAATGGAAACTGGGATTAAAAATCTTCCAACAAACAAAAATCCAGGACCAGATGGCTTCACAGGCAAATTCTAAAACACAACACCTATACTTCACAAACTCTTCCAAAAAATTGCAGAGGAAGGAATACTCCAAAGCTCATTCTATGAGGCCCCAGTCACCCTGATTACCTAAACCAGACAAAGATATCACACACACACACACACACAAAAAACAAAACAAAACTTACAGGCCAATATCACTAGTGAACATAGTTACAAAAATCCTCAACAAAATACTAACAAACAGAATCCAACAACACATTAAAAGGATTATACAGTATGATCAAGTGGAATTTACCCGAGGGATGCAAGGATTCTTCAATATATGTAAATCAAACAATGTGATACACCATATTAACAAATTGAAGAATAAAAACCATACGATCATCTCAGTAGATGCAGAAAAAGCTTTTGACAAAATTCAACAACGCTTTATCATAAAAACTCTCCAGAAAGTGGGCACAGAGGGAACCTACCTCAACATAATAAAGGCCATATACAACAAACCCACAGCACACATCACTGTCAATGGTGAAAACCTGAAAGCATTTCATCTAAGATCAGGAACAAGACAATGATGTTTATTCTTGCCACTACTATTCAACATAGTTTTGGAAGTCTTAGCTACGGCAATCAGAGAAGAAAAAGAAATAAAAGGGATCCAAATTGGAAAAGAAGAAGTAAAAATATCACTGTTTGTAGATGAGATGATACTATACATAGAAAATCCAAAAGCTACTACTGGAAAACCACTAGAGCTCATCGATGAATATGGTAAAGTGGTGGGATACAAAATTAATACACGGAAATCACTTGCATTTCTATACACTAACAATGAAAGATCAGAAAGAGAGATTAAAGAAACAATCCTATTTACCATTGCAACAAAAAGAGTAAAATACCTAGGAATAAACCTACCTAAGGAGGCAAAAGACCTGTATGTAGAAAACTATAAGATACTGATGAAAGAAATCAAAAATGACACAAACAGATGGAGAGATACACTACATTCTTGGATTGGAAGAATCAATATTGTCAAAATGACTATACTACCCAAAGCAATCTACAGATATAATGCAATCCCTATCAAATTACCAGTGGAATTTTTCACAGAATTAGAACAAAAATTTTTTACAATTTATGTGGAAAAACAAAACACCCCAAATAGCCAAAGGAATCTTGCAAAAGAAAAATGGAGCTGGAGGAATTAGGCTCCCTGACTTCAGACTATACTACAAAGCTACAGTCATCAAAACAGTATGGTATTGTCACAAATGCAGAAATATAGATCAATGGAACAGGATAGAAAGTCAAGAGATAAACCCACAGACCTATTGCCACCTAATCTATGACAAAGGAGGCAAGAATATACAATGGAGAAAAGACAGCCTCTTCAATAGGTGGTGCTGGGAAAACTGGACAGCTACATGTAAAAGAATGAAATTAGGACAGTCTCTAACACCATACACAAAAATAAACTCAAAATGGATTAAACACCTAAATGTAAGGCTGGACACTATAAAACTCTTGGAAGAAAACATCAGCAGAACACTGTTTGACACAAATATCAGCAAGATCTTTTTTGATCCACCTCCTAGAGTAATGAAAATAAAAACAAAAATAAATATGATGTAATGAAGCTTAAAACCTTTTGCACAGCAAAGGAAACCATAAACAAGATGAAAAGACACCCTCAGAGAGGGCAAAAATATTTGCAAACGAAGCAACCAACAAGGGATTATTATCCAAAATATACAAGCAGCTCATGCAGCTCAATATCAAAAAAACAAACAACCTAATCCAAAAATGGGCAGAAGACCTAAATAGACATTTCTCCAAAGAAGATATACAGATTGCCAACTAATACATGAAAGAATGCTCAACATCACTAATCTTTAGAGAAATGCAAATCAAAACTACAATGAGGTATTGCCTCACACAAGCCAGAATGGCCATCATCAAAAAATCTACAAACAACAAATGCTGGAGAGGGTATGGAGAAAAGGGAACCCTCCTACACTGTTGGTGGGAATGTAAACTGGTACACCTACTATGGAGGACAGTATGGAGATTCCTTAACAAACTAAAAATAGAATTATCATATGACCCAGCAATACCACTCCTGAGCTTACACCCAGAGAAAACCATAATTGAAAAAGACACATGCACCCCAATGGTCATTACAGCACTATTTACAATAGCCAGGATAAGGAAACAATATAAATGTCCATCAGCAGAGGAATGGATAAAGAAGATGTGGTATATATAAACAATAGATTACTCGACCGTTAAAAAATACAAAATGATGCCATTTGTAGTGACATGGATGGACCTAGAGATTGTCATACTGAGTGAAGTAAGTCAGACACAGAAAGACAAATATTAGGGACTTCCCTGGTGGCACAGTGGTTAAGAATCCGCCTGCCAATGCAGGGATACGGGTTTGATCCCTGGTCCGGGAAGATCTCACATGCCACAGAGCAACTTAGCCCGTGTGCCATAACTACTTAGCCTGCACTCTAGAGCCTGCAAGTCACAACTACTGAGCCCACGCACTGCAACTACTGAGCCTGCATGCTGCGCCTACTGAAGGCCACACACTTAGAGCCCGTGCTCTAAGAGAAGCCACAGCAATGAGAAGGCTGTGCATCACAATGAAGAGTAGCCCCTGCTCGCCACAACTAGAGAAAGCCTGTGCGCAGCAACTAGGGCCCATCGCAGCCAAATAAATAAATAAAGCAGTGTGTACATGTCAATCCCAAACTCCCTAACTATCCCTTCCCTCCACAACAAGGGAACATTTAAAAAAAAGAAGAAAAGACAAATACCATGTGATATCGCTTATATATGGAATCTGAAAAAAAAAAAGGCTACAAATGAACTTAACTTACAAAACACAAGTGGAGTCACAGATGTAGAAAACAAACTTATTGTTACCAGGAGATAAGGGGAGAGGGTAGGGATAAATTAGGAGATTGGGATTGACATATACACATCTCTATAAATAAAATAGATAACTAATATGAACCTGCTGTATAGCACAGGGAACTCTACTCAATACTCTGTAATGGCCTATATGGGAAAAGAATCTTATTCACTCTGCTATACACCTGAAACTAACACAACATTGTAAATCAAGTGTACTCCAAGAAAAATACTTATATATGGAATCTGAAAAAAAAAAAAAAAGGCTACAAATGAACTTAACTTACAAAACACAAGTAGAGTCACAGATGTAGAAAACAAACATTGTTACCAGGAGATAAGGGGAGAGGGTAGGGATAAATTAGGAGATTGGGATTGACATATACACATCTCTATAAATAAAATAGATAACTAATATGAACCTGCTGTATAGCACAGGGAACTCTACTCAATACTCTGTAATGGCCTATATGGGAAAAGAATCTTATTCACTCTGCTATACACCTGAAACTAACACAACATTGTAAATCAAGTGTACTCCAAGAAAAATTTTTAAAAAAGGAAGGGGAATAAGAGATAACTATGCTTGCTATATTCTCTAGAAGCAAATATCTCCCAACTGATTCTCTGAGTTTTATCTAAGCTGTATCCGACTAAGAATTTCTGATAAAATTAATACCTAAAGTTAACTTCCAGAAATTAGTTTTATGATTATATGAAAAACATAACTCAATCTCTAATGCTTCTTTTGTGACCACTATCAATTCTTTGAAACGCTAAAAAAGAGGATATATATGAAATTTAAAAGGACAATAATTTTCTACAAAGATTAAAGAGAAGGAATTGGATATGCTACCACTTTTCACTTGGCACAGTCCTACTGAATGTCATCATCTCATCTCAAGAAGTACCTCACTCTTCTGTAATACTGCAGCACTGATTACCTTTTACATATTTACTATTTGTCAGATACAATGCTTAAGGATTTATGTGCTTTCTTTTGTTCCTTGAAATAACTATATAAGGCAAGGACTACTAATGCAGCCCCCTTTTTAATGTTCTGTAATATTTGTAATGTTTCCCTTTTACATATAAGAACACTAGGTCTTACATAAAATACACATATTATCCAACATTGCACATAGGTCTTACAGATTTTCAGGATTACATTTTTGTGAAAACATTTTCCTTCCATTTTCCATTCATGTATAGTTTTATTTCAGATCTTTGTTTGACCCAATTTTTAAAAAAACTTTTATTCCTTCATAAAGAATATTATTACTAAATACATAAATACAATATAAGTATAAATATTAACTTAAGCATGTTAAAAATATTGACCACATTCTTTTGAGCATAGGTATAAGTGAAAGAAAAAAAAAAAATAAAAGCAGAATCCTGTGCATTTCAATTATAGTGAGGCTAGATTTTGGAGGTTTTGACCCTTGATTTAACTTTGTTTCTTGAAAGTAATTACCTGTTTTGATTGCACTAGACATTTTTGTGAAAACATTTTCCTTCCATTTTCCATTCATGTATAGTTTTATTTCAGATCTTTGACCCAATTTAAAAAAAAACTTTTATTCCTTCATAAAGAATATTATTACTAAATACATAAATACAATATAAGTATAAATATTAACTTAAGCATGTTAAAAATATTGACCACATTCTTTTGAGCATAGGTATAAGTGAAAGAAAAAAAATAAAATAAAAGCAGAATCCTGTGCATTTCAATTATAGTGAGGCTAGATTTTGGAGGTTTTGACCCTTGATTTAACTTTGTTTCTTGAAAGTAATTACCTGTTTTGATTGCACTAGACTTTTGAAAAGTGACCAATATGTGACATAAAACTTTTTCAACAAACTAGTTTATTTTTGTTATGTATTTGAACGTTACATGAAATAAACATTGCAAAAGTATCAACAGTATATTCATATCCATGTTCCATATAACAATAATATAAAAATGATAAAATTATTTGATATGATGGTAGAAACAAGGAATAATACCCACATGTATTTATTTTATTAGATGACCAGGTAGCCAGAAACTAACCAATAATATAAATTATTGCCATAGTAAAAACAGTCCTGGAGTCTTTTTCACTACTGTAAGAGTCAGACACAGTCTCTCTTTCTCATCCTTGCCCCTTCTCTCTTTGAACAGCATAAGTTTGTTGTCCTGTAGTCCGGCATAATTTCTAGACATAAAATTATTTGTCCCTTTCTCAAACCAGAGTATATACTTCACTAGTTTATAACCTTGCATTTGATTACTTCGGGTGCTAGTTTGAATAGCATATCTTTAATAGGTAATAGAATCAGTCAGGATAAATTACATTTCTGCTCAGCTTGAAGTACCCTTGTCTTTTCTAGTTTGGTTAACTGCCCAACATTTTGCAACTACTAAACAAACTCTAATTAACTTGAATGTTATAGTCAGAATCAGTTAGACCTTTTTGAATCTAGATTTAGAGTGCTACGACATTAAGGTGTAATTTAATTCTCTTGATCAGCAACAAGATATAGTAAAGAACTGAAAGCCTTAGCAAAACTAAGATCTTAAAATACAGTCATAGAATTACTTTTTCATTGAAATATCTGAAATCAAATGAAGCAATACATTAATGGCTTGGTGATTTTTTTTTTAAAGCAAGCAGTTTGTGATAAAAAGTAAATCTTGAGCGTGAATTAAATTTCCTTTTATGTTTGCTCATAGTATACTTCAATATCATTGAAAAATAGTTAATTTTATTATATAGTTTTTTTCCTTGCCTCTTTGTTTCTATTCTTAGTTGTTATTGCTTGGTTTATAATTTCAAAATACTTATCATTTTATTGTAATCTGTATCTACATCTTGATTCTGTCTTCTACACTCTTTTCATGTTTCTTAATAGTCCTTTCAGAGACAACTAAGATTTCTTGAAGGAGGAAAGCACTGCTATTGATTTTAATTTTGTCTCAGTGTGATTGTGATAAAGATCAGAGTGTACATGCAGTGACTGCCACACCATTCACTAAGAAATAAATAAGTACACTTACGTAAGTAAGAACACTGTTACTTGTAGTAACAATAGTGTTGGACTTCTCACCTGCATTGAAAAAAATGAGTTATTTTCACCCATGTGCCCAAAGTAAAGACATCAAGGGTTATTCTCTATTTATATCCCAAAGTAAAACTCAAATAGACATGCATAGAAATTCAATGAATTATAACCAATCAAACATACTTAGAATTAATGGCAACAAGAGCTGTTTTTAATCAATGATAATACACTTTATTCATAGGTAAGGGGAGCTATAAAAACCGCATCATTTTATCCAGAAGGCATTATACTGTTCCACAATAATTAATTTATAAAAAGAAAGACTATTACCTCAGCATCACTGATTTCTATTCCTAGCAGTCTACTTGTTAGCCCCCCAACTATTTTTGTTTATGTTTTTAGCTCCCCAACTTCTATTCCACTTTCCCAATAAACCAATCACAAGAAACTAAGCTTATCAGGTTGATGATAATTAAAAGCCAGCATTCCTGAAGAACATACATGCAAAAATCCTCAACAAAATATTTGCAAACTGAATTCAACAATGTTGTAAAAATATCATACATCATCATCAAGTGAGATTTATTCCAAGGATACAAGGTTGGTTCAACATCTGCAAATCTATCAATGTGATATCCCACATTAAGAAAATGAAGAATAAAAATCATCCCAATAGATGCCGAAAAAACATTAGACAAATTCAGTATCTATTTATGATAAAATAGCACTCAACAAAGTGGATATCCAGCTTACATACCTCTACATAATAAAGGCCATTTATGACAAGCCCACAGCTATCATCACACTAAATGGAGAAAAGCTAAAACCTTTTCTTCAAAATTAGGAACAAGACAAGGACACCCACTCTCAGCACTTTTATTCAAATTATTGAAGTCCTAGCCAGAGCAAATAGCCAACAAAAAGAAATAAAAGGCATCCCAGTTGCAAAGGAAGAGCATTTTCTGATTACATGTTATTATATATAGAAAACACTGGAGACTCCACCACAAACTGTCAGAAATAATAAAGTCAGTCAAGTTGCAGGATACAAAATCAATGTATAGAAATTTGTTGCATTTCTATACACTAATAAGTGAACTATCAGAAAGAGAAATTAAGAAAACAATCCCATTTATAACTACATCAAAGAAGAATAAAATACCTAGGAATAAATTTAACCAAGGAGGTGAAAGACTTGTACACAGATTATTGTAAGACATTCATGAAAGAAACTGAAGACACAAATAAATGGAAAGACACCCTATGCTCAAGGATTGGAATAATTAATATTGTTAAAATATTCATATCACCCAAGCAATCTACACATTTAATGCAATCCATAATAAAATTTCAGTGAATTTTTTTTATAGAAATAGAACAAACAATTCTGAAATTTGTATGAATTCACAAAGACTGTGAATAGGTAAAATAATCTTAAGAACAAAGCTGGAAGTATCATACTCCCTGACTTCAGACTATGCTACAAAGCTACAGTAATCAAAACAGTATGGTATTGGCATAAAAACAGACACTTAGATTAATGGACAGAATAGAGTCCAGAAATAAACCTCCACATTTATGGTCAGTTAATTTATGGCAAAGGCACAAGGGGGGAGGGAAATAAATATAATGGAAAAAGACAGACTCTTCAACACATGGTTTTCAGAAACTGGACAGCCAAATCCAAAAAAAAAATAGGAAACTGGACCATCTTACATTAAAACAAAAATTAACTCAAAATGGAATAAAGACTTGAATGTAAGACCTGAAATCATAAAACTCCTACAAGAAAACTAGGTGGTATTACTCTTGACATTGGTCTTGGCAATGATTTTTTGACTCTCACACCAAAAGCCAAAATAAAGGAGTGGGACTACATCAAACTAAAAACCTTCTGCACAGCAAAGGATTCATCAACAAAATGAAAAGATAATCTACGGAATGGGAAAAAGTAGTTGGAAATCATACGTGATAAGGGGTTAACATCCAAAATATATAAAGAACTCATACAACTCAACAGCAAAAAACCCAATTAAAAAAAATCCAATTAAAAATGGGCAGAGGATCTGAACATTTTTTTTCAAAGAAAACATGCTCAACTTTGCTAAACATCAGAGAAATGCAAATCAAAACCAGAATGATATATCACCTCACACCTGTTAAAATGGCTATTATCAAAAAGACTAGAAGTAAGGAGCATTGGTGAGGATACAGAGAAAAGGAAACACTTGTGCATGGTTGATGGCAATGTAAACTGGTGCAGCCACTATGAAAAAAAACATACATGGTGGTTCCTTAAAAAATTAAAAATAGAACTACTATATGATACAGCAATCCCCTGGGTATTTATTCAAAGAAAACAAAAACACTAACTCAAAAAGGTATATGAACCCCATGTTCATTGCAGCGTTACAATAGTCAAGATGTGGAAACAATCTAAGTGTCCGTAGATGGATGAATGGACAAAGATGTGGTGTGTGTGTTTACATACACACACATATACAATGGAATATTATTCAGCCATAAAAAAGAAGGAAATATAACTATATTGATATCACAGATGGACTTTGAGGGCATGATGTTAAATGAAATAAATCAGACAGAGAAAGAGAAATACTTTATGTATGATCTCACTTAAATGAGAAACAAACAAAAAAAGAGTTTAAAAAAACCTTAAGTAACTACACTCAGATACAGAGAACAGGTTTGTGGTTGCCAGTGGTGGAGGGTGTGGTGTGGGAGATGGGAAAAATGGTTGAATGGGATCAAAAGGTACAGACTTCCAGTTATAAAATAAATAAGTTATGGAGATGTAATGTACAGCATGGGGACTATAATTAATAACACTCTTGAATATATGAAAGTTACTAAGAGAATCAATCTTAAAAGTTCTCATGACAAGAAGAAACAATTTTTTTTGAACCATGTATGGTGACAGATATATTAACCAGAGTTATTGTGTTGATCACTTCACAATGTATACAAGTATCAAATTATTATGTCGTACACATGAAACTAATATAACATTATAAGTCAATTACACTACAATTTAAAAAAAGACCCTTTTTAGAGGTTGCATTATTATATTACATAATAGCTGTATAGAGCAATAGAAAATATTTCTCTTTATTTCTATAAAGTTAGTTCTAGGATGTATTTAGCTAAGATTAATGTGTAAATCAGCATGTATGTATATTTCAGTGTACCTAATGAAGGAATACAATGTAGAAACGCAATGATTTACAGTTTATAAAAATGAAACGAAATATTAAAAACAATAGAATATCGCTCTATGCAATGAGGGAAGAAGCAGAATAGAGAAGACATAATAGTAATAAAACTTCCATGAGGCAACTCTTGTAAGTTTTTACTATAGAACCTGTAAGTAGTTTAACACGATCATAAAATTAAGTATAAAAATTAGCAATTTTTTTAATGCAAAAATACTATTGGGTTATCAGCAACGCACATTTCAAGTGATTTGAAGTTACAGTAATTTGACTCTACAATCATAATTGGATGTATATAAAGATAAAATAAAATATTTATACGTATATACGTAAATATACTAATGTATGTACTATATTAGAATATTCTAATATATAATCTAAATTGTAAAATACTGATTCAGTAAATCTATTCTTTTTTCTTTTTTTTTAGTAAGTCTATTCTTATTAACGCGATTGGTATTCAAAAATTATATGTAGGGCTTCCCTGGTGGCACAGTGGTTGAGAGTCCCCGCCTGCCGATGCAGGGGACGCAGGTTCGTGCACCGGTCCCAGAAGATCCCACATGCCACGGAGCGGCTAGGCTCGTGAACCATGGCCGCTGAGCCTGCATGTCCGGAGCCTGTGCTCTGCAACGGGAGAGGCCACAACAGTGAGAGGCCCGCATACCGCAAAAAAAAAAAATTATATGTAAAGTATAAAAACGTTTTGCTGATGTTATTCGGAGCCAATATTTTCAACATTAGAACAAAGTAGTAGAAATTTTTTAATGAAAAGGAATAAAAATTCCGTGTTTCTAAATTTATTTTTGAAATACCAGTTAGAATTCATGTTTTTTTAATCTTAAAACCTTCATCTGTCCACCTAAAGGGCCTAGGAACAAGGACCTAGTAGCAATGAAGATGTTCACCAGCACCTAGATGATGGTATCTGAATGTATTTAAACATTAAAATGTCTTAGGGATTCTTGGAGAGGTGGTTAAATTCAGGACGGGGTAGGAAAACACAAGAAACACCTGGAACATCTTGTCGTCCCAAAAGCAAATTCACTTCCTAAGACTTCTGGAGGCAGGGGAATGAGAGATATAGTAGAAACAAGAATGTCTAGGAATCAATAAATTACTCTGTGGTTAGTTATCTCATTTTCTCCATGTTTCATATAAATTTTAAAAAAATTTGACAGAAGATACATTCTAATTATTGAAGTTTAAAATCAATGAAACATCAAAAGAAAAACTAGGTATACAGGAGTTTAACAAGATTATATTTAAAAAGTAAATTGACTTTAGTTTACTTATTTGTCACCGCTTACAGTTGAATATTCTAAATAGTTTTATAGTTCATGTTCAGAGAATCCCATATTTATCTGAATGCATGACAATAAGATACATTTCCATATTGTGCAAGAATAGCGCCATTAACCACATAAACATTTATAAGACCCAACAAGCCTATTACGTACATTTTCAAGTTTAACTTTCTAATTCTTCATAAACAGAAAGAATTAAAAATTGTTCTTCTGAAACAGTGTACTGCATACATATGACCATCAACCACAGCATGAAAATGTTAATTTTCTACATCTTCTGAAATATTGAGGACTATTAGAAATGAAGAAATGTTAACCCATACTTTGTGTTGTGGTATCTCCTATCTAACTACAATATTTTCCTACTTCATTGATGATTTTAATAATCTAAATATTACAAAGAATATGAATAAAAATGGCTTAAGTTTTTTTTTGTTAGAATATAGATTAAAAACATGGAAAATATATCTATTTATTCTTGTTTGAATAACAAACAGCTCTTTGGTTGTTATTAAAAGGGATTATATTCATTCTAATTTTTAAGGAATAAAGTGTTTGAGTTGGACCCTTGCATATTTTAAGCACTAAATGTTTTCATGCTTGGTACTGCTGTTACTGCTTCTAAGATATTTTAAAAAGCAAATTTTGTTCTTTCAATATACATTTAAGAGCCTGGGGTGGCCACAGACATAACTGCCTTCTTGGAGTTTTATCAGTCAAATCAATAATTAAACACCAGAGTTTATTAAAAACGTGCACTTTATCTTAAGTGTTCAGAAGTCCATGACGCTAAGTTTCTTCACTGTAAACATTCTTCGAGGGCGTGCCCCGTGCTCACTGCAGCCCGCCCGCCCGCCCCTCCTTCTCCCCACGGCGCC
>NW_020173763.1:1938370-1959196 GCF_003031525.2 Neophocaena asiaeorientalis asiaeorientalis
GTCTGGTGTTGAGGCGTGGCCAGGGGCGCAAAAGGGACCTCGGAGCTCCTGCCATGGCCTGGCACGCCGCCTTTGCCCTCTGCTTCCTGATTTTACTCCACGTGCGTGCTCTGAAACTGGATTCTGGAGTTATAGTGAATGATGAAGTCATCAAAGTTGTTAATGATAGGAACGTAAGGTAATCTTCTACACAAGACAGCGAAAAAAGAAAGCTGTTCTCTTCTGTTTAGGCAATGACAGAAGATAATTGTAGAGGAGGCAAAACAGATCTTGGTGGGTGACACTGGTGATACTGTAGAGGACCACTACGCACCTTTTGTGAAGTTGCTACCTAGGAATGATTGCTGATAATAAGATGCCACACAGAAAACAAAAGAGTCTAAGAAAGAAGACCTAGTATTTATATTCTGGGCTTCTGAAAGTGCACCTTTAAAAAGATGATTTACGCTAGCTCTATAGATGCCACTGAAAAGAAATTTAGAGGTAATAACATGAGTGGCAAGAAAATGGCTTAGATGATAATAAAGGACCGTTTGACACTTGGAGAGAAAGTGAGAGGCAATGTAGTAGCTTCACTTGAAGGAAAACCCTGTAAAATCAAAGTCAAGTGCCATCTGTATCTTGAGGACCTTCCGTTACACCAGCTCAGGCAACTAGAATAGTAATAGGTTTTGGGTTTTTTTTTTTTTCCTTTCTCTTCCCACTGGGTCTAAACAACACAATGAATGAAGGAAATATCATTCATGTAAGCAGCCTATCAGAGATTGCCATTAAACTGTTACTTTTATGTAGAACCCAAGGAATGCCTTCCTGTTATATTTTAGCCCAAACAGCTAGTTATATGTCTCCCTTGTAGCAAGCACTACAATGAAGGTGACTGTCAATGTGAATAGCTTAGAATACTGAAAAGGGTTAGGCTAATTGAATGCCTTGAAAGTATTATTCACTGGTGAGATGGTAAACTTTATTCAGTATTATTTATAGTTGCACTTGATTGCAGTTTTGTGAGGCTGGAGCATTCATACACTTCACATGCCTTGGCAAGCCTACTTTTGGTGACATGGCAGCATGGATATAACACTATGCATGGAAAGCACTTTTTTTGTGATGAGTTTAATCCCCCAACCCAAAAGGAACTCCAGTTGTGTTAACTGTGTCATCAATTTATCCTAGTACCCCTGTGTTAATTCCTGTTACCTGTGTATCTTCTTAAAATAGCTATTCTCCAAAAAACGGAGCTGGAGGAATCAGACTCCCTGACTTCAGACTATACTACAAAGCTACAGTAATCAAGACAGTATAGTACTGGCACAAAAACAGAAATATAGATCTGTGGAACAGGATAGAAAGCCCAGAGATAAAATGTTGTCGAGGCCTTTTCGTTTTCTATTGAGTGTACACTGCTGAATAAGTGTAGGAGTTTTATGTTTACCATGTAAGTCTTGCAACACTGAAGATATTCTGAACATGTCATGATGGCAATTTCTGTATAAAAGAGCCTTGAATGGAACATTGATCTCGAAAACAAACTCCCCACCCTCGCAAAAATGGCCACGTTGCAATAAAAATTGTGGCACATTATAGAACGTTGCCTTATTTTCCTTGGATATTTTGCAAAATACCATGTGAAACAACTCCTAGAGTGAACCGCTAATATTAGTCTCTGCACTGGTCATTTAAGAATTTTTTTGTACAACATACATGCATGATATTTTCCAGTTTGTTGGGTTAATTTGCTTTAAAAAATATTCTATCCTGAAGCCAACTAATATAAAACATTATTGTTATAGAGGGTACTTTTACAAGCTTTAGTTTATTTCCTTATGTGTTAATATGATGATCAAGAATTATTTTTTTGCACTTTGACATAAATCCTCTTCAATATCTGATTTGTTCTCTGGATAAATTAGGGTAGTTAGTTTTAAATTCATGTTACATTTCTAAGTAGTTGAGTAGTAGAAGTAGTAGGAACCTCTTATTGTGTATTTGGTCATAATAAAAATAATTTGTAAAATGTTGTCCTTAAAAAGTTTAATAATATTTCATGTTTAGGAACTTTCATTTCAGCTACTATTTTTAAATATATTTCACAAATTGGAAAAAAATGATACAGTAGTCAAGCATTAGTAGTGGGATTTGGCTGTGGTCCTTATAGATAATTGGATCTGTTCAATATAAGCAGTTTGCTGTTAGCCAGAGCTGTTTATGGCAAACACATGCTCTTGTTTCTTGTCATAGTTAGCCACAAATGGTAAAACTGGACTTGATTCTACTGGTATACAAAACAGGCGTGCTAATAAGCAGTGGATTGTAGCTTAGAACTTAACCCCATAGCTCTGAAGAATGCTCTTATTTGAAAACAGGAAATGAAAAATCCCCCCTTTTTTTTTAATGTATGGGGAAAATTGGGTTTAAATATTTTTCCATATTTTCAAAAGGTTTTTCAGATGAAAACAAAAATAGGAGCTAAATATCTAGGTTTCCATTTAAAATTATATGAATGGCTTGGAATCTTTTGTACTGAGAAATTTTATTTCAGGCTTCTAGCTGCCCCTGTGAATTACCTTGGACATTTTGATGGCTTTTTTTTGTGTGTGTGTGGTACGTGGGCCTCTCACTGTTGTGGCCTCTCCCGTTGCGGAGCACAGGCTCCGGACGCGCAGGCTCAGCAGCCATGGCTCACGGGCCTAGCCGCTCGGCGGCATGTGGGATCTTCCCGGACCCGTGTCCCCTGCATCAGCAGGCGGACTCTCAGCCACTGCGCCACCAGGGAAGCCTCTTGAAGGCTTTTTGGTAAGGTCAAACTCATAAGTAAAGCACGAGAATACTGACATACACTAAACCATGTGTACTGATACTTGTACCATGAAAATTTTCATTATTTTCCTCATTCTTCTAAAAAATAAGGGACTCTAAATACCAGGGAAGCCCCTTGAAGGCTTTTTGGTAAGGTCAAACTCATAAGTAAAGAACGAGAATACTGACATACACTAAACCATATGTGTACTGATACTTGTACCATGAAAATTTTCATTATTTTCCTCATTCTTCTAAAAAATAAGGGACTCTAAGTTATGCAGTATCTTTTGTTTTTATAGCTGATTTGTCAACTTTCTGATATGCCTCTTTATATAATAATTTCAGAGAGTAAAAGCTGCTTTAAAATGTGGTACTTTGATGTGTTAGGTTGACAAAACATACTAATATTAAGATCATCTTTGAAATACATCTTTGTGCATAAAGCCAAAGATAATAATTAATGGTTCATATGTTACTTGAGACTAATTTGGCATTTGAAATGATCATTTTACTTTACAATCATTTACAATGAAACAATGTTCCAGTTAGCTTTAAAGGCATACAGTGCTAATCAGTAAAATACTGACAATATTTTACTGCTAGCTTGCAAAATTATAAGTGTTTTAAAAAATAAAATACATGAAAATATTTTAAAAATTCTATGAGACAGTTACAAGTATTTCAAAATAAAATCTTGTCACAAAATATTTGATTTATACATTGAATTTCAAATTCCTAACAACTTTTTTTCACAAAGGGGTTGATTTATAAAGGTGACCATACATAATTCTTGCCACAGAGTGTCTCAGATATGACCGAGACTGATTCATCATTCCTGGACACACAATAAACGTCAGTGTCCAGTTTCTTTACAGTCCGGTGGGGGCCATGTGGCTGAGTCTACACATGCCTTAAAATCCCTGCACAGACTGTTGTTTCAGGGCCTCTCAATACAGAGGGCATTGTGCAGCGCCCTGTGCAGGACCCTGAGGAAGGCCCTGGGGGAGGACCCTGAGAAGGACCCTGAGGAAGGCCTGAAGGATGGAGAGTCACAGACTGGAATGATTTGGATGACCAAATTATGTAGAAGAAAGTCCTCAAGAGCAATCTGATGTACGTCAGACTGTTATGTGAGCAAGAAATACCCCTGCATTTCGTGCACTGCAAGATGCGGGACTGTTGGCTATAAAAAAGTTGGCAGAGATACCCTAACATGCTGGATAAATAAAATTTTATAAAAATCAGTGATTTATTTTGTATATATGTATGATTGTATTGTCTTTTAGAAGCATGCTTCTGAAATAATCTTAATCCTTACAGAAAAAAAAAGTTTGAAGGAAATATAGTGTACTCAGAAATCATTACTGTGTAGAATAAGCATGTTATCTTTGAGGTCACAACAATAGCATCAAAAATATGTGTATATAAATTTAAAAAAACTTATTTACTAGGTAGATGGATGGCTAAAATATCTAGATATGAGATACAGTATGTTTTGTGAGAGCAGGTATGCAGACCATATTATGTAACAGCCATATTATTTAATACAGTGCCAGCACATAATGTTTTAAACATCTGAATAAATAAATTAGGTAATCTTTTACATTCTTGATATTTTGCCTGCTACACTGGACAACCAAAATTCAGCTTGATTTACTAAACAGAAGATAATTCATTACAGTAGGTTAAAAACCCATTCACACTGAGGATATAAAATGGGAATAAAAAAGTAAAACAAAGCTTTCAGGGGACAAAAAACAAAGCAACCCAAAAAAATCCAAATTACTATTTCTCATTGTTATTACGTAAAAATTATTTTTCTGGATAAACCTAATGTTATATAACTGAACCTCTACTAAGCTGTGAATTTTTAGTGAAAATAATGCCCTGCTACAGAATTTTCATACTAGACATACTAATTTCCTTATGACTAACCAGCAAAGTAATGTTTTGTTTTCAGTTTAGGTTTTGTGATTAAAATCTGAGTTTCTTTTTGAAACTGTTATTCCATGTTATTTTATGCTTTGTACAAAAGGAAATCCTCTGATTTTGAAGTATGTGAATACTGATATTTCAGGACTTTCGTTATTGTTGTGTTTTGGGGGGGGGTTGATAATGTTGTATAAAAAAATAAAAGTGGTCTGCAGAAATTCCATGCCTTAACTCGAACTCCTGGTCTAGCCTGTATACGTCTATGGTCAACCTCATCTCCCCCTCAGCCACAAAGCTATTCATGTTCTCATTCTACCTTATATATAATTTTTAAAATATTGACCTTTTTAAGAATTTTCCATTTACTGTATAAACTCTTTGACTACTTTATCACCTATATTACATAGTTCAAATACTATAGGGAAAATGAGTTTAAGGGACATAAAAACAAATTTGAGGTGGCAATTTTATTTTTTCTGAAGTTTCAGGCATTGTTTTCTCTGTATAGTATTCAGCTGAGAAGCATTAGGCTCCTAAGTACTCAGAGCAGCATAAATGAAGGAAATTAAATTATTCAGGCTATTATCACAAAAGGACACTCGGTAAAATTAGGAACAACTGTGTGCCTCTGTACTTGCTGATTACTCTGCACCCTCTACTGCCTGAAGAACAGAGATAAGGTGTCTATATTTACCATGTTGTACATTACATCCCTAGTAATATTTGACAAATGGTGCTGAAATAACTAGACATTCACATGCCAAAAAAAATCTAGATATAGAACTTATAACCCTTTAAAATTTTAACTCAGTATGGATCACAGACCTAAATGTAAAACACAAAATTATAAACCTCCCAGAAGATAACATAGGAGAAACCCTAGATGACTTTGCATATGATGACTCTTTAGATACAACATGGAAGACATAATCCAATAGAGAATTGATGAGCTGGAATTCATTAAAATTAATAACTTCTCTATAAAATACAAACCATAGACTAGTGTAGAAATATTTGGAAAATACATATTTGATACAGGACTATTATCCAAAATATACAAAGAACACTTAAAACTCAACAATAAGAAAACAGTTGATTAAAAAAAAGCAAAAGACCTGAACAGACATCTCACCAAAGATGATGTATAGATAGAAAATAAGCATATGAAAATAAGCACATGCTCAACATCATATATCACTGGGGAAATACAAGTTAACACAATGTTGATATACTCACTTATTAGAATAGTCAAAATCCAGAACAATGACAATACCAAATGCTGGTGAGGATGTGAAACAACAGAAACACTCATTCACTGTTGGTGAGGATGCAAAATGGTACAGCTACTTCGGAAGACAATTTGACAATTTCTTACAAAACTAACTATAGGATGTGGCAATTTCACTTGGTATTTATTCAAATGAGTTGGAAAGTTATATTCACACCAAACTTGCACATGGATGTTTATAGTAGCTTTATTCATAACTGATAAATCTTGGGAGCAAGATGCCCTTCAGTAAGTGAGTGGACAAATAAACTGTGGTACATCCAGACAATGGGATAGCATTCAGCACTAATAAGCAAGGAGCTATCAAGCCATGAAAAGACATGGAGAAATCTTAAATGCATATTACTAAGTGAAATAAACCAATCCAAAAGGCTACAAGCTGTATGATTCCAATTATATGACATTCTGGAAAAAGCAAAACTATGGAGATAGTAAAAGGATCAGTGTTTGCCAGGGGGAGGGGGGAAGAAAGGATAAATAGGTGACATACAGAGGATTTTTAGGGCACTGAAACTACTCTGTATGATGCTTTAGTGATAGATGCATGTCATACATGTATCAAAAACCACAGAATGTACAACACCAAGAGTGAACCCTAATGTAAACTATGGATGTTGGGTGATAATGATGTTATCTATGTACGTTCATTTATTTTAATAACTGTAAGACATTTCGATAGTGTGGGAGGCTTGGCATATGTGTGGAGAGGGAGTATATGGGAAATGTTTCTGCCTCTGCTCAGTTTTGCTATTAACCTAAAACTTCTCTAAAGAATAAAGTATATATTTTAAAAAAACCATACAGATGGCAGGCTAGATTCGACCAGCAGCAATAGTTTGCTATCTCTGGATCTAGAAAACAGCTTCTTTATTAAAGGAGTAAATGAAACACCAGAGTGTGTTCCAGTTACTGCTACTGCATAATAAGTAACCCAAATAAAAAATACATCACAAATACAACAAAACACACAGAAGCAAAGCTGTTTTCATAAAAATGAAAGCTGAAATAACTTGGGGCCAGCAAAACTGCATTATATAAAATATAAAAGGAAACTTTAAAAAGAAGATGAACAATTCCAGAGGGAAGCAGGAAATACAGGAAGGTATGAATGAAATGGAAATATATAAATAAATATAAATCAATATTGATTATAAACAAATGAAAACAAATAAGCTGGTAATATCCAGGGGAGAATTAAAATTCAAAGTCTGGAGGAGTAAGTGCATCTAAAGTGTTCTAAGTTTCTAGCATTACTGGGGAAATATATAAGTAATAATTGGTTTTAGACTACTTTATGGCAATAACGTACAGAGAGAACTGTAGATTAACCACATAGTAGGAAGAATAATGCCCTCCCAAAGTTGTCCACATCCTAATACCTGGAAATTGTGAATATTTTACCTTAAGAAAGAAACTTTGAAGATGTCCATAAGGTAAAAGATTTTGTGATGGGGAGATGATCCTTGATAATCTGGGTAGGTCCAACCTAATCAGAGAGTCTGTAAAAGTGGAGGACTTTCCCCAGGTGAGACAGGTAAGGTCAGAGTCAAAAAGATGAAATCGCATCTCTGTTGATCAGACATATGTGATGTGTAAAGGACTCTACCAGCTGATGCTGGCTTTAATGGGAGTGGTGGGAATAATGAATCAAAAAATGCAGAGGCCTCTAGAAGCTGGAAAAGGTAAAGAAACAGAACCTCTCCTAAAGTAAACAGAAAACAGCCAAAACCTTGATTTTAGCCCAGTGAGACTTGTGTTGAACTTGACCTGCAGAGCTATAAGGTAATAAATTTATTTGTCTAGGTAATAAATTTAGGGTAATTTGTTATGGAAGCAATAAAAAACAAATACAACCATATAAACTAAATTTCATAAAAGGAAAACCAATAAAATAACAATCAATTCCAAGGAAGCCAATGCATGAGATAAAGAAATCAAACACATCTGAGTTAAAAAAAAAAGAGCTATGAGAATGGTTAATGTGAAAATACATAATTCATAAAATGAACAGAAAAAAGAAAAAACATGGTTTTCACAGCAGATGCAGAAAAACCATTTGGTAAAATGTCATCATGTATTTATGGAATAATATAAAAACACTTAGCAAAGTAAAAAGAAAAAAGATAGTGGCCAAAAAAATACCTTCAAAAACACCTACATCTACCATTATCATTACTGATAACTAATTGTGGATTACTATAATTCTTCCCCTTAATGAAAAAATAGAATGACCATTATTATCAGTTCTAGTCAATCTGCTCTGAATGTCCTAGTTATTGAAAGAAGGTATAATGGAGAGAGAGTTTTATAAGAATTTAAATGTATAAAAAGTCATTATTAACAGAGAACATAATTTTTACATAGAAAGTGTAAAAGAATTTCAGAAAAGCCATTAATCATAAGTGAATCTGACAAGATTGTTTCATACAAGATCAATATAAAAAATAAATTGTAACCCTGAATAGCCAAAGCAATTATGAGAAAAAAGAACAAAGCTGGAGGTATCGCACTCCTTGATTGCAAACTGTATTACAAAGCTATAGTAATCAAAACAGTATGGAATGCCCTAAAAAGAAACACAGAGATCAACAGTATAGAGATCCCATAAATAAACTTATGCATATATCATATGCATATATCAATTACAATTTATGACAAAGGAACCAAGAATAAACAATAGGAAGAGAACAGTCTCTTCAATATTGTTGGGAAAACTGGGCAGCCACATATGAAAGAATGAAACTGGACAGCTATCTTACACCACAAACATTCACTCAAAATTGATTAATGACTTGAATGTAAAACCTGAGACCATGAAATCCCTAGGAGAAGAAACCCAGGTGGTAATCTCCCTGACATCAGTCTTGGCAAAGATTTTTTTCAGGTCTAACACCAAAACCAAAGGCAACAAAAGCAAAAACAAACATATGGGACTACACAAAACTAAAAAGCTTCTGCAAAGCAAAGGAAACCATCAACAAAATGAAAAGGCAACCTCTACCAAATGGTAGAAAATAGTTGCAAATCATGTATCTCATAAGGGATTAACATCAAAACTATATAAAGAGCTCATACAATTCAACAGCAAAACCCCCCAAAGAATCCAATTTAAAAATGGGCAGAGGTTTGCATAGATACTTTTTCTAAAGAAGACATATAGATGGTTAACAGGTACATGAAAAGGTATTCAAATCACCAGAGAAAAGCAAATCAAAGCTGCAATGAGAAATCACCTCACACCTGTAAAAATGGCTATCATCAAAAAGTCTATAAATATACTAAGAAAGGTCCCCACCAAGGCTGGCTCACATGTGCCTGCTGCCAGGAACTAAGAAAAGTCCCTACTGGGGCTGGCCTTCTCATGCCTACCACTGGCACTAAGTAAGGTCCCCACCAAGGCTGGCCCTCGCACATCTGCTGCCAGCACTAAGAAAGGCTACTGCTAGGATTGATCCTCACACAATGGCTGCCGGGCACTACGAAAGGCTCCCACTGGAGCCAAGTCTCTTGTGCCTGTGGCCACTGGCTTCCCCATGCACCTCCTCACCAGTGGGACTGGATCTCTCGCAGCTGCTGACCACTTCCTCCCCCAACATCTGTCACCGCTGGGGCCCCCATGACCCCGCAGCTGTGCCACCTCCACACCCTGTCCTTACTAGGGCAGACCTGAGTACTCCAGGGCAGCTTCGGGAGCAGACCCCTGTAGGTGGCCTACATGCAGAGGTGGGGCTAAAACCACAGCTGAGCCCCAGGGGTGGGGCAACTAAGGAAGAGTAACAAAAAACTTTCCATGCAGCTGAACAAGCTGCAGATTAAATTCCCGTGATCGGCTTGGTAAACTCTGCATAAATGGAATATCTGAATGGACAACGAGTGTTCCCACAACTGAAACTGGTCTGTGAGGGCAAGTACATGTGAGAGTTGGGCCAGGTCAGAGTCTGAGCTGCCCCCACAGTGGGTCCAGAGATGTACCTAGAGGTATTGGAGGGCCTCCTGGGGAAGCAAAGGTTAGCTGTGACTCACGATGGGGGCAAGGCAACTCAAAACTGAGACCCCAGAAAAATATTATTACTATTTTTTAATGTTTTGTTTTCTTCTGTTGTTTATTATTTTTTCTATTTTTTTAATTTAAAAATTTTTTAAATTATTCTTTTTATTTTTCTATTTTTACTTTACTTTTTCAGTGATTTCTGTTTTTCCTTGTTTTGTTTTTAATCTTTTTTTGATCATTTTTGTGCATTTCTTTTATTTATTTTTTTGCTTTTTTTTAAGTTCACATTCTGCTTTTGTTGTTTCTTTTGTTTTTGTTTTGTTTTTAATTGTTCAATTTCATTTTGGGGTTCTTTAGTTTGGTTGTTCTCTTGTTTCTTTTCCTTGTTTTTGTTTCTTTTTTTTGATATGTGTGTGTGTTCCTTTGTTTTTTTCGGTTTTGCTTTTACCATTTGTCTTTGGTTTTATTTGTTCATTTTCTTCTTTTTTTTTTAAGCTGTTGTTACTGTCTGTTTGTGTCTTCATTATTTGTCTTGGGTTCTGTTCATCTGTTTGTCCTCTCCACCCCCCCCGCCTTATTATTTTTTTTTGTCTCACTGTGTGGTTTGAAGGCTCTTGGTTCCCCAGCTTGGGGTTGGGACTGAGCCTCTGGGGTGGGAGCACCAAGTGCAGGATGCTGGACTGCCAGAGAATTCCTAGGCCCAGAGAAAACTAATCAGTGAGAGCTCTCCAGGAAGTCTCCATCTCGAATCCAAGACTCAGCGCCACCCTACTGCCTGCAAGCTCCGGTGCTGGATGCCTTACACCAAACAACAAGCAAGACAGGAACACAAATGCACCCATCAGAGATAGGCTGCCTAAAGTCATACTAAGCTCAGAGACAGCTTAAAACACACCACCTGATGCGGCCCCGCCTATCAGAAGGACAAGATCCAGCTCCACCCACCAGAATGCAGGCACCAGTACCTCCCACCAGGACACCTACACAAGCCACTGGACCAATCTCACTCACCGGGGACAGACACCAGATGAAAGAGGATCAATGACCCTGCAGCCTGTGGGAAGGAGACCTCAAACACAGAAAGTGAGACAAAATGAGAAGACAGAATATGTTGCAGATGAAGGAGCAAGTTAAAACCCACAAGACCAAATAAATGAAGAGGAACTAGGCATTCTACATGAAAAAGGATTAAGACCAAATAAATGAAGAGGAACTAGGCATTCTACGTGAAAGAGAATTCACAGTAATAATAGTAAAGATGATCCAATATCTTAGAAATAGAATGGAGGCACAGATCAAGAAGGTACAAGAAATGTTTAACAAGAACCTAGAAAAACTAAAGAACAAACAATGATGGACAATACAATAACTGAAATTAAAAATACACTAAAATGAATAAATAGAATAACTGAGGCAGAAGAACAGATAAGTGAGCTGGAAGATAGAATGGTGGAAATAACTGCTGCAGAGCAGAATAAAGAAAAAAGAATGAAAAAAATGAGGACAGTCTCAGAGACCTTGGGGACAACAGTTAATGCTCCAACATTCAAATTATACAGGTCCCAGAAGAAAAGAAAGGGTCTAAGAAAATATTTGAAGAGATTATAGTTGAAAAACTTCCTTAACATGGTAAAGGATATAGCCACACAAGTCCAGGGAGCACAAAGACTCCCATATAGGATCAACCCAAGGGGAAACATGCCGAGACACATATTAATCAAACTAACAAAAATTAAATACAAGTAAAAAATATTAAAAGCAGCAAGAGAAAAGCAACAAATGACTTACAAGGGAATCCCCATAAGGTTATCAGCTGATTTTTCAGCAGAAACTATGCAGGCCAGAAGAGACGGGCAGGATATATTTAAAGT
The DNA here is from genome assembly GCF_003031525.2 of Neophocaena asiaeorientalis asiaeorientalis. NCBI lineage: Eukaryota > Metazoa > Chordata > Mammalia > Artiodactyla > Phocoenidae > Neophocaena > Neophocaena asiaeorientalis. Next base: position 1,950,252 of record NW_020173763.1, read on the forward strand.
GATGAAAGGGAAAAACCTACAACAAAGATTACTTTAACCAACAAGGATCTCATTCAGATTCGACAAAGAAATCAAAGGCTTTTAAAATTTTATTTATTTATTTTATACAGCAGGCTCTTAGTAGTTACTATTTTATACATATTAATGTATATATCTCAATCACAATCCCTCAATTCATCCCACCACCACCCCCCCCACCACTCTCCCTCCTGGTGTCCATACATTTGTTCGCTACATCTGTGTCTTTTCCTGACTTGCAAACGGGTTCATCTGCACCATTTTTCTAGAGAAGTCAAAAGCTTTACAGACAAGCAAAAGCTAAGAGAACTTCAGCACCACAAAACCAGTTTTACAACAAATGTTCAAGGAATTTCTCTAAGCAAGAAACACAAGAGAAGAAAAAAGACCAACAAAACCAAACCCAAAACAATTAAGAAAATGGTACTAGGAACATACATATCTACAATTACTTTAAATGTAAGTGGATTAAATGCTCCAACCAAAAGACACAGACTGGCTGAATGGATACAAAAACAAGACCCATATATATGCTGTCTACAAGACACCCACTTCAGACCTAGGGACACATACAGAATGAAAGTGAGGGAATGGAAAAATGTATTCCGTGCAAATGGAAATCAAAAGAAACCTGGAGTAACAATACTCATATGAGACAAAACAGACTTAAATAAAGACTGTTACAAGATACAAGGAAGGACACTACATAACGATCAAGGGGTCAATCCAAGAAGATATAACAATTGTAAATATTTATGCATGCAGCATAGGAGCACAATATGTAATGCAAATGCTAACAGACATAAAAGGGGAAACTGACATAACACAATAATAGGGGGGGACTTTTACACCCCACTTACACCAATGGATAGATCATCCAGATGGAACATTAATAAGGAAACACAAACCTTAAATGAAACATTAGACCAGGTGGACTTAATTGATATTTACAGGACTTTCCACCAGAAAGCAGTAGAATACATTTTCTTCTCAAATGCACATGGAGCATTCTCCAGGATAGATCACATCTTGGGTCACAAATCAAGCCTTGGTAAATTTATGAAACTTGAAATTGTATCAAGAATCTTTTCTGTCCACAATGCTATGAGATTAGAAATCAATTACAGGAAAAAATCTGAAAAAACCCACAAACACATGAGAGCTAAACAAAATGCTTCTAAATAACCAAGAGATCACTGAAGAAATGAAACAGGAAATCAAAAAATACCTAGAAAAAAATGATGAAAACAACTACCCAAAACCTATGGGTTGCAGCAAAATCAGTACTAAGAGGGAAATTTACAGCAATACAATCCTACCTCAAGAAACAAGAAATATCTCAAATAAACAACCTAATCTTACACCTAAAGGAACTAGAGAAAGAACAACAAGCAAAACCCAAAGCTAGTAGAAGGAAAGAAATCATAAATATCAAAGCAGAAATAAAAGGAATAGAAATGAAGAAAATAGAAAAGATCAATAAAACTAAAGACTGGTTCTTTGAAAAGATTTAAAAAATTGATAAACCTTTAGCCAAACTCATCAAGAAAAAATGGGAGAGGACTCAAATCAATAAAATTATAAATGAAAAAGGAGAAGTTACAATGGACACTGCAGAAATACAAATGATCATTAGAGACTACTACAAGCAACAATATGTCAATAAAATGGACCACCTAGAAAAAATGGACAAATTCTTAGAAAGGTACATTCCAAGACTGACCCAGGAAGAAATAGAAAATATGAACAGACCAATCACAAGTAAAGCAATTGGAAAAGTGATTAAAAATCTTCCAACAAACAAAAATCCAGAACAAGATGGCTTCACAGGCAGATTCTAAAAAACATTTAGAGACGGGATAACACCTATCCTTCTCAAGCTCTTCCAAAAAACTGCAGAGAGAGGAACACTCCTAAACTCATTCTACAAAGCCACCATCACACTGATACCAAAACCAGACAAAGATATCACAAAAAAAGAAAATTACAAGCCAATATCACTGATGAACACAGACACGAAAATCCTCAACAAAATACTAGCACACCAAATCCAACAACACATTAAAAGCATCATATACCGTGATGAAGTGGGATTTATCCCAGGGATGCAGGGATTCTTCAATTTACACAAAACAGTGAATGTGATACACCATATTAACAAATTGAAGAATAATAACTATATGATCGACCCCCTGTGCCCAGAATGGAGCCCACGTTTCCACAGAGCTAGAACTCCTGGCTCAGGGTCTCTTCCCTCCACCATCACTGAACTGCCCTGGAGCCCGAGGGGAGGGTGGCCTCACTGAGGCTGCCAGCTCTGGAGGGGCTCCAGCAGCCAAAGCCGCGACAGTCCTGGGGACAGCGGGCTGGATCACTCATCCTGCGGTAAGCCAGCTGCCATGTCATGAGGGCACTCAAGCAGCCCTAAAGAGAGATCCATGTGGCAAGGAACAGAGACCTCCTACCTACAGCCACGTGAAAGTGAATGAGATTCAAGAATTATACACATTCATATCAAACTTGATAATACCTGTCATTTTCATTTGAAATTTCTGGTTGAATATGTAGTAAAGATTGGTGTTTCATGATGCAGTCCAGCTTCTTATAAGTTTTAGGTGGACTATCCCATTAGGAAGAAGTGCATGAAAGGAAGATACATAGAAGTTGGAGGAGGCTTCAAGATAGCAGAAGAGTAGACGTGGAGATCACCTTCCTCCCCACAAATATATCAGAAATACATCTACATGTGGAACAACTCCTACACAACACCTACTGAACGCTAGCAGAATACCTCAGACCTCCCAAAAGGCAAGAAACTCCCCACATACTTGGGTAGGGAAAAAGAAAAAACAGAGACAAAAGAATAGGGACTGGGCTTCCCTGGTGGCGCAGTGGTTGAGAGTCCACCTACCGATGCAGGGGACATGGGTTCACGCCCCAGTCCGGGAAGATCCCACATGCCACGGAGTGGCTAGGCCACACGGGCGGAGACTGCGGATGGTAGAGGGGGAAGCTTCGGAGCCACGGAGGAGAGCACAGCAACAGGGGTGTGGAGGGCAAAGCAGAGAGATTCCCGCACAGAGGATCAGTGCCGACCAGCACTCACCAGCCCGAGAGGCTTGTTTGCTTGACTGCCGGTATGGGCAGGAGGTAGGAACTGAGGATCGGGCTTTGGAGTTCAGACCCCAGGGAGAGGACTGGGGCTGGCTGTGTGAACACATCCTGAAGGGGGCTAGTGCCCCATGGCTAGTGGGAGGGAGTCCAGGAAAAAGTCTGTAGCTGCTGAAGAGACAAGAGACTTTTTCTTGACTCTTTGTTTCCTGGTGTGCGAGGAGAGGGGATCAAGAGCACGGCTTAAAGGAGCTCCAGAGATGGGTGTGAGCCACGGCTAACAGCGCGGACCCCAGAGACAGGCATGAGATGCTAAGTCTGCTGCTGTAGTCACCGAGAAGCTTGAGTGCAAGCACAGGTCACTATCCACACCTCCCCCTCCTGGGACCCTGTACAGCCCACCACTGCCAGGGTCCCGGGGTCCAGGGACAACTTCCCTGGGAGAGCACATGGTGCACCTCAAGCTGGTGCAATGTCATGCCAGCCTCTGCTGCCACAGGCTCGCTCTACATCCGTACCCATCTCTCCCCATGGTCTGAGTGAGCCAGAGCCCCCAAATCAGCGGCTCCTTTAACCTCGTCCTGTCTGAACAAAAACAGAGGTCTTCAGATGACCTACACGCAGAGGCAGGTCCAAATCCAAAGCTGAACCCTGGGAGCTGTGCAAACAAAGAAGAGAAAGGGAAATTTCTCTCAGCAGCCTCAGGAGCAGCAGATTAAATCTCCACAATCAAGTTGATGTACCCTGCATCTGTGAAATACCTGAATAGACAACAAATCATCCCAAATTGAGGAGGTGGAATTTGGGAGCAATGATATTTATATACATTTCCTTTTTTCTCTTTTTGTGAGTGTGTATGTGTATGCATCTGTGTGTGATTTTGTCCGTATATCTTTGCTTTTACCATTTGTCCTAGCATTCTGTCTGTACGTTTTTGTTTTTGTAGTATAGCTTTTAGCACTTATTATCATAGATGGATTTGTTTTTTGGTTTGGTTTCTCTCTAGGCAGGAAACACAAGAGAAGGAAAAGACCTTCAAAAACAAACCCAAAACAATTAAGAAAATGGTAATAGGGACATACATATCAATAATTACCTTAAATGTTCCCACCAAAAGACATAGACTGGGTGAACGGATACAAAAACAAGACCCATATATATGATGTCTACAAGACACCCACTTCAGACCTAGAACACATACAGACTGAAAGTGAGGAGATGGAAAAAGATATTCCATGCAAATGGAACTCAACAGAAAGCTGGAGTAGCAAATCTCATATCAGACAAAATAGACTTTAAAATAAAGACTATTAGAAGAGACAAAGAAGGACAGTACATAATGATCAAGGGATCAATTCAAGAAGAAGATATAACAATTGTAAATATTTATACACCCAACTAGGAGCACCTCAATACATAAGGCAAATACTAACAGCCATAAAAGGGGAAATCGACAGTAACACAGTAATAGTAGGGGACTGTAACACATCACTTTCACCAATGGACAGATCATCCAAAATGAAAATAAATAAGGAAACACAGCTTTAAATGATACATTAAACAAGATGGACTTAATTGATGTTTATAACACATTCCATCCAAAAACAACAGAATACACTTTCTTCTCAAGTGCTCATGGAATACTCTCCAGGATAGATCATACCTTGGGTCACAAATCAAGCCTTGGTAAATTTAAGAAAATTGAAATTGTATCAAATATCTTTTCCAACCACAACCCTATGAGACTAGGTATCAATTACAGGAAAAAATCTGCAAAAAATACAAACATATGGAGGCTTAACAATGCAGTATTAAATAACCAAGAGGTCTCTGAAGAAATCAAAAAATACGTAGAAACAAATGACAATGAAAACATGATGACACAAAACCTATGGGATGCAGCAAAAGCAGTACTAAGAGGGAAGTTTATAGCAATACAATCCTAGCTTAAGAAACAAACATCTCAAATAAACAACCCAACCTTATAACTAAAGTAGTTAAAGAAAGAAGAACAAAAACTCTCCAAAGTTAGCAGAAGGAAAGAAATCATAAAGATCAGATCAGAAATAAGTGAAAAAGAATTGAAGGAAATGATAGAAAAGATCAATGAAACTAAGAGCTGGTTCTTTGAAAAGATAAACAAAATTGATAAACCATTAGCCAGATAATCAAGAAAAGAAGGGAGAAGACTCAAATCAATAGAAATGAAAAAGGAGAAGTAACAACTGACACTGCAGAAATACAAAGGATTATGAGAGATTGCTACAAGCAACTATATGCAAATAAAATGGACAACCTGGAAGAAATGGACAAATCCTTAGAAACGCACAAACTTCTGAGCTTGAACCAGGAAGAAGAAAATAAGAACAAACGAATCACAAGCACTGAAATTGAAACTGTGATTAAAAATTTTCCAACAAACAAAAGCCCAGGACCAGATGGCTTCACAGGCGAATTCTACCAAACATTTAGAGAAGAACAAACACCAATCCTTCTCAAACTCTTCCAAGATATAGCTGAGGGAGAAACACTCCCAAACTCATTTTACGAGGCCACCATCACCCTGATACCAAAACCAAACAAAGGTGTCACAAAGAAAGACAACTACAGGCCAATATCACTGATGAACAAAGATGGAGAAATCCTCAATACTAGCAAACAGAATCCAACGGCACATCAAAAGGATCATACACCATGAACAAGTGGGGGTTATTCCAGAAATGCAAGGTTCGTCAATATACGCAAATCAGTCAATGTGATACACCATATTAACAACATGAAGGAGAAAAACCATATGATCATCTCAATAGATGCAGAGAAAGCTTGCAACAAAATTAAACTCCAATTTATGATAAAATCCCTCCAGAAAGTAGGCACAGAGGGAAGTTTCCTCAACATAATTAAGGCCATATATGACAAATCCACAGCCAACATCGTCCTCAACGGTGAAAAACTGAAAACATTTCAACTAAAATCAGGAACAAGACAAAGTTGCCCACTCTCTCCACTATTATTCAACATAGTTTTGGAAGTTTTAGCCACAGCAATCAGAGAAGAAAAAGAAATAAAAGGAATCCAAATTGGAAAAGAAGAAGTAAAGCTGTCACTGTTTGCTGATGGCATGATACTATACATACAAAATCCTAAAGATGCTACCAGAAAACTACTAGATCTAATCAATGAATTTAGTAAAGTAGCAGGATACAAAATTAATGCACAGAAATCTCTTACATTCCTATACACTAATGATGAAAATCTGCAAGTGAAATTAAGAAAACAGTCCCATTTACCACTGCAATGAAAAGAATAAAACATCTAGGAATAAACCTACCTAAGGAGACAAAAGACCTGTTTGCAGAAAATTATAAGACACTGATGAAAGAAAATGAAGATGATACAAATAGATGGAGAGATACACCACGTTCTTGGATTGGAAGAATCAACATTGTGAAAATGACTCTACTACCCAAAGCAATCTACAGATTCAATGCAATCCCTATCAAACTACCAATGGCATTTTTCACAGAACTAGAACAAAAAATTTCAAAATTTGTGTGGAAACACAAAAGACCCCGAATAGCCAAAGCAATCTTAAGAAAAACGGAGCTGGAGGAATCAGGCTCCCTGACTTCAGACTATACTACAAAGCTACAGTAATCAAGACAGTATGGTACTGGCACAAAAACAGAAATATAGGTCGGTGGAACAGGATAGAAAGCCCAGAGATAAACCCACGTACATATGGTCACCTTATCTTTGATAAAGGAATCAAGAATATACAGTGGAGAAAAGGCAGCCTCTTCAATAATGGTGCTGGGAAAACTGGACAGCTACATGTAAAAGAACGAAATTAGAACACTCCCCAACACCATACAGAAAAATAAACTCAAAATGGATGTTTATTTATGTATAAATATATAAAAATATATATTTATTTATGTATAAATATATGTATAAATATATACATGTATAAAAAATAAATGTAAGGCCAGACACTATCAAACTCTCAGAGCAAAATATAGGCAGAACACTCTATGACATAAATCACAGCAAGATTCTTTTTGACCCACCTCCTAGATAAACAAATGGGACCTAATGATACATAGAAGATTTTGCACAGTAAAGGAAACCATAAACAAGGTGAGAAGACAACCCTCAGAATGGGAGAAAATATTTGCAAATGAAGCAACTGACAAAGGATTAATCTCCAAAATTTACAAGCAGCTCATGCAGCTTAATATCAAAAAAACAAAAACCCAATCCAAAAATGGGCAGAAGACCTAAAGAGAAATTTCTCCAAAGAAGATATACAGATTGTCAACGAACACATGAATCATTAGAGAAATGCAACTCAAAACTACATTGAGATATCATCTCACACCGGTCAGAATGGCCATCATCAAAAAATCTACAAACAGTAAATGCTGGAGAGGGTGTGGAGAAAAGGGAACCCTATTGCACTGGTGGTGGGAATGTTAAATGATACAGCCACTGTGGAGAACACTATGGAGGTTCCTCAAAAACCTAAAAATAGAACTACCATATGACCCAGCAATCCCACTACTGGGCATATACCCTGAGAAAACCATAATTCAAAAAGTGTCCTGTACCAAAATGTTCACTGCAGTTCTATTTACAATCGCCAGGTCATGGAAGCAACCTAAGTGTCCATCAACAGGTGAATGGATAAAGAAGATGTGGCACATACATACAATGGAATATTACTCAGTCATATAAAGAAACAAAATTCAGTTATTTATAGTGAGCTGGAGGGACCTAGAGTCTGTCAAACAGAGTGAAGTCAGAAAGAGAAAAACAAATACTGTATGCTAACACATATATATGGAATCTAAAAAAAAAAATAGGTTATATAGAACTAGGGGCAAGATGGGAATAAAGACACAGACCTACTAGAGAATGGACTTGAGGATATGGGGAGGGGGAAGGGTAGGGTGGGACAAAGTGAGAGAGTGGCATGGACATATATACCCTACCAAACGTAAAATAGATAGCTAGTGGGAAGTAGCCACATAGCACAGGGAGATCAGCTTGGTGCTTTGTGACCACCTAGAGGGGTAGGATAGGGAGGGTGGGAGGGAGGAAGAGGCACGAGGGAAGAGATATGGTGACATATGTATATGTAAAACTGATTCACTTTGTTATGAAGCAGAAACTAACACACCATTGTAAAGCAATTATACTCCAATAAAGATGTTTAAAAAATATATATGATTATCTCGAGGCAGAAAAGGCTTTTGACAAAATTCAACACCCATTTATGATAACAACTCTCCAGAAAGTGGGCATAGGGGGAAGCTACCTCAACATAATAAAAGCCATATACAACAAACTAACGGAAAACATCATTCTCAATGGTGAAAAACTGAAAACATTTCGTCTAAGATCAGGAACAAGACAAGGATGCCCACTCTCACCACTATTATTCAACATCATTTTGGAAGTCCTAGGCATGGCAATCAGAGAAGAAAAAGAAATAAAAGGAATCCAAATCGGAAACGAAGAAGTAAAACTGCCACTGTTTGCAGTTGACATGATGCTATACACAGAAAATCCTAAAGATGCCACCAGAAAGCTACTAGAGCTAATCAACGAATTTAGTAAAGTCACAGGATACAAAATAAATGCACATAAATTTCTTGCATTCCCATACACTAACAATGAAAGATCAGAAAGAGAAATTAAGGAAACAACCTGATTTACCATTGCAACAAGAAGAATAAAATACCTAGGAATAAACCTACCTAAGGAGACAAAATACCTATATGCAGAAAACTATAAGGTGCTGATGAAATAAA
>NW_020173763.1:1959245-2015553 GCF_003031525.2 Neophocaena asiaeorientalis asiaeorientalis
TAAAAAAAAAAATAGGTTATATAGAACTAGGGGCAAGATGGGAATAAAGACACAGACCTACTAGAGAATGGACTTGAGGATATGGGGAGGGGGAAGGGTAGGGTGGGACAAAGTGAGAGAGTGGCATGGACATATATACCCTACCAAACGTAAAATAGATAGCTAGTGGGAAGTAGCCACATAGCACAGGGAGATCAGCTTGGTGCTTTGTGACCACCTAGAGGGGTAGGATAGGGAGGGTGGGAGGGAGGAAGAGGCACGAGGGAAGAGATATGGTGACATATGTATATGTAAAACTGATTCACTTTGTTATGAAGCAGAAACTAACACACCATTGTAAAGCAATTATACTCCAATAAAGATGTTTAAAAAATATATATGATTATCTCGAGGCAGAAAAGGCTTTTGACAAAATTCAACACCCATTTATGATAACAACTCTCCAGAAAGTGGGCATAGGGGGAAGCTACCTCAACATAATAAAAGCCATATACAACAAACTAACGGAAAACATCATTCTCAATGGTGAAAAACTGAAAACATTTCGTCTAAGATCAGGAACAAGACAAGGATGCCCACTCTCACCACTATTATTCAACATCATTTTGGAAGTCCTAGGCATGGCAATCAGAGAAGAAAAAGAAATAAAAGGAATCCAAATCGGAAACGAAGAAGTAAAACTGCCACTGTTTGCAGTTGACATGATGCTATACACAGAAAATCCTAAAGATGCCACCAGAAAGCTACTAGAGCTAATCAACGAATTTAGTAAAGTCACAGGATACAAAATAAATGCACATAAATTTCTTGCATTCCCATACACTAACAATGAAAGATCAGAAAGAGAAATTAAGGAAACAACCTGATTTACCATTGCAACAAGAAGAATAAAATACCTAGGAATAAACCTACCTAAGGAGACAAAATACCTATATGCAGAAAACTATAAGGTGCTGATGAAATAAATCAAAGATGACACAAACAGTTGGAGAGAGATACCATGTTCTTGGATTGGGAGAATCAGTATCATGGAAATGACTATACTACCTAAAGCAATCTACATATTCAATGAAATCCGTATCAAATTATCAATGGCATTTTTCAGAGAACTAGAACAGAAAATTTTACAATTTTTATGGAAACACGATGACCCTGAATAGGCAAAGCAATATTAAGAAAGAAAAATGTAGCTGGAGGAGTCAGGCTCCCTAATTTCAGACTATACTACAAAGCTACATTCATCAAATCAGTATGGTTCTGGCACAAAATCAGAAACATAGACCATTGGAACAGGAGAAAGCCCAGAGATGAACCCATGCACATATGGTCTCCTAGTCTATGACAAAGGAGGCAAGAATATACAATGGAGAAAAGGCAGCCTCTTCAACCAGTGGTGCTGGGAAAACTGGACAGCTACATGTAAAAGAATGAAATTAGAACACTCCCTAACACCATACACAAAAATAAACTCCAAATGGATTAAAGACCTGGATGTAAGGCCAGGGACTATCAAACTCTTAGAGGAAAACATAGGCAGAACACTTTATGACATAAATCACAGCAAGATCCTTTTTGACCCACCTCCTAAAGAAATGGAAATAAAAACAAAAATAAGCAAATGGGACCTGAAAAAACTTAAGCTTTTGCACAGCAAAGGAAACCATAAACAAGACCAAAAGACAACCCTCAGAATGGGAGAATATATTTGCAAATGAAGCTACTGACAATGGATTAATCTCCAAAATATATAAACAGCTCATGAAGCTCAATATCAAAAATATAAACAACCTAAGCCAAAAATTGGCAGAAGACCTAAACAGACATTTCTCCAAAGACAACATACAGATGGGCAACAAACACATGAAAAGATGCTCATCACTAATTATTAGAGAAACGCTAATCAAAACTACAATGAGGTAACACCTCACATGGGTCAGAATGGCCATTATTAAAAAATCTACAAACAATAAATGCTGGAGAGGGTGTGGAGAAAAGGCAACCCTCTTGCACTGTTGATGGGAATATAAATTGATACAGCCACTATGGAGAACAGTATGGAGGTTCCTTAAAAAACTAAAAATAGAACTACCATATGACCCAGCAATCCCACTACTGGGCATATACCCTGAGAAAAGCATAATTCTAAAACACACATGCACCCCAATATTCACTGCAGCACTATTTACAATCGCCAGGACATGGAAGCAACCTAAATTCCCATCAACAGAGGAATGGATAAAGACGATGTGCTACACATATACAATGGAATATTACTCAGCCCTAGAAAGGAATGAAATTGGGTCATTTGTAGAGACGTGGTTGGACCTAGAGACTGTCATACAGAGTGAATTAAGTCAAAAGAGAAAAATATCATATATTAACGCATATATATGGAATCTAGAAAAATGGTATAGATGATCTTATTTGCAAATAGAGACACAGACATAGAGAAAAAAACATATGAACACCAAGCAGGGAAGGGTAGGGTGGGATCAATTGGGAGATTGAGATTGACATACGTACACCATTGATTCTGTGTATAAAATAAATAACTAATGAGAACCTACTATACAGCACAGGGAACTCTACTCAGTGCTCTGTGGTGACCTAAATGGGAAGGAAATCCAAAAAAGAGGGGATATGTGTATAGTATAGCTGATTCAGTTTGTTGTACAGTACAAACTAACACAACATTGTAAAGAAACTATACTCCAATAAAAATTAATTATAAAAAAGAAGTCTACAAATAACAAATGTTGGAGTGGATGTGGAGAAAATGGAACCCTTGCACGCTGTTGGTGGGGTGTAAATCAGTGCAGCCACTGTGGAAAACAGTATGGAGTTTCCTTAAAAAACTAAAACTAGAGCTACCACATGATTCAGTAATTCTTCTGCTGGGTATATGTGCAAAGAAAATGAAAACAGTAATTTGAAAAGTTACATGCATCCCAATGTTCATAGCAGCATTATTTACAATAGCCAAGATGTGGTAGCAGTCTAAGAGCCCATCAACAGATGAATGGATAAAGATGTGATATATATATACATAATGGAATACTCCTCAGCCATAAAAAGAATGAAATTCTGCCATCTGCAACAACGTGGATGGACCTAGAGAGTATCACGTTTAGTGCAATAAGTCAGAGAAAGACAAATACTGTTATCACTTATATAGCAGTGGACTCTGAAAAGTAAAAACAAAACAAAAGAAAACCTAAAAAAATCAAAACAAAAAACAAACGTATTAACAAAGCAAACAGATTCACAGATATAGAGAACTAGTGATTACCAGTAGGGAGCGGGTAGGGGAAGGGGCAAGATAGGAGCATGAAACTGAGAATCTACTATGTATAAAATTGATAAGCAACAAGGATATATTGTACAACACAGAGAAATATAGCCATTATTTTGTAATAACTTTAAATGGAGTATAATCTATAAAAATATTGAATCACTATGTTGTACACCTGACAGTAATATTGTAAATCAACTACACTTCAGTTAAGAAGAAACTAAACATAGCAAACCCTATAACTCAATCATTACACTCATAGATATTTAACCTACCTATTTGTTCATGTGTCTGCCCCCCAAAATCCCAAGAGTATTTATAATAGAATCACCACCAACAGTTCAATGGATCAGTAATTGTGATACACTCATATACTGGAACACTATAGAGTTATGCATAATTAAATTAGTACTATATACAACAGCATGAATGAATTCATGAATATTAAGTGAATAAGCCAGGCATAGGAGAATGTGTTTGCACACACAAAATTATATACACATAATATACATAAAATCATAAATATTTTAAAACATATATGTATATATGATTTTATCTAAGTAGATTTCAAAAAAACAAGAAAATAATCTATGATATAAAACTCCAGTAAACACTTTCCAAAGAAATTATTGACTTGGTGGAAAGGGAGGTACTTAAAAGAGGAAATCTTACACGTGGTACTGGCAATGTTGTATTTCCAGATATATGGGCTTGAAACAAGAGTACGTCATGTTATGAAAAATACTTTGAACTGAAAGCATGATTTGTGAATTTTTCCATGCGTTTAACTATATTTATTGCCAGTTTTTTTTTAATTCAAGGTTAAGTGATTGTATTTTCAAAAAATTTTGTTAAGTAGTATTTTCATGGAAATACAAGTTAAAATAGAGCAAATAAATATTGTTTGAACAATGCATTAAATATTTATTTCATGAGGAAAATGGCTTAGGTAAATAGTCAATAAACGCATGAAATATATCACTGCTTATAAATGCCTTTATCAAAGCTGCACTTGAAGTGATTAATAATTTCTCTAATAGATGGGTGACATGAGCATAAATAAAATTATCTAAGTTACATTAAAATGCCTGTAATAGGCACAGAATTTTAACTGTCAGCAACTTCATAAGAACCCTAATTAAAAGGTGTGGCATTGAAGATAATTTAAGGTAATGCAGCATATATATTAAACTATATTTAGCAGAATTTTTCCTAAGAAAATGAAGTTAATATTATAATTACTAAAATTGTGGTCCACTTTAATAAACATTGTAAAATCAACCCAGCACATAAACTCTCCCAAATGAATGGGAATGGGGAACTGTACTTTTTTTTTTTTTGGCCCCAGAAGAATATATTAAGAGATATTTTACCCTATTTCCTCAGTACATTACTATTCTTGAATTTTCTTGAATTATGTGTTAGTTACAACCAAATGAAACACCTGGAAGAAAACTGAAAAATTAAGTCATTAGGAAATGTGTGTACATGTCAAATGTAGACTTACACTGTTATTGGTATATATGAGAAAAACGATTTTCATTATATGAATGTCACTTGTGACATTATATGAATGTGCTGTATTATAATTATGGAAATCTTTACAGGAATATATTATGAACCAAGGATCCTTCTCTGACTGAATTTGGCTTATGTGTGGTGTAATATTGCAAGGGCTTTGAAGTCTGGCCACCATCTGATATCAAACCGTATCTCCACCTGTTGTTAAGTGGGTGATCTTAGAAATAGGTTGTTATTCTACACCTTGTGTCTCACTTTCTTCATCTGTAAATGCAAAAAAATAGTAATACCTATCCCCACTGGACGAGTGTGAGGATGAGATAACATCACACACTTAAAACACTTCACAAATGGTGTAGAATGAGAACCTCACAAATATTATCTATTGTTATTTAACATACATGGACTACAGAACCAGGATTATTAATAAAAGCATGAAAGAAAATTTCTAACGGATATGCAAATATACTTCACAAAATCAATTGTATAAGCAAATTATTACATTAAATATGAACTGGAAAAGCATCTTCAATAATGGAAATAGAAAAAAGTCACACAAAGAACTAGAAATCCTAAATAGAACTCTAAAGAAAAACTAAAAAAGGTTATTTGAAAACATTAAGGAAAAGAGCCATTAAAACATCTTTTGAACTGAAGCATAACCTGTGTCAGTAAAGTTCAATACCCATGATCGAGACAAAAAAAATAGTAAGGAACATTTGTCTATGTATGTCCAAGTCAGTTATAAGAAATTTGTGCAAAACTGAATTAGTACACCTAAGTTTATTTTTATGATATGAAATGCTTGTAATTATGTGGATAAAATGATCTACTTGATTCATCTATTTTTCCATTTTTCTACTTTCAAAGATTCCCGTAATATAGCATTTCACAAAGTATAAATACTATTACATCTTTATTTTAAAACATCATTCAAAGTATTAAAAAGTCCACATATTTGTCAAATTAAAATCATGAGACACTTTCATATTTTTCAAACTTTCTAGAAAAAATTTAGGAACTGTGGTCTGGCATAAAAGCTTAACTTTTCTTTTTAAAAAAGATCCTAAACATTTTTAGAAATAGCTGTCATTCTCTATTCACAAGAAAAATCTGAAGTGAAATCAAAAGCCTTTAACATCTACAAACTAGACTGGAAACTGATTCTCTGCAGGAGACTCTTCTGCTTTCATCTCTCACCACGTTGTTTGTGTGGTGAAGACATTTGGCAGTCAAGTTCTCTGCACACAGTGTACTGCAGGTGCTTAATTGTGTGGTACGATCACTTGTCTGTGAAATAAGACCCTTGATGATACTACAGCTTTGACTGGTTTCCATAAGTGGAGAAACGGAACAACCATTAGGCCCAAAAGTAACTGAGAAGTATTTATCTCTTCCATAGAAAGCATAATTTGCTTCTGATTAACACCTCATAATTGGAGATCATCCCCAAGTACCTTAGGAGCATAACATTACACATTCCTAGCCGCCAGTTGGCTGATATTTTCGTTTCTACTCAGACTATAAGTTGATTCTGAGTTCCACTATAGCTAATGTGCCTTTTGGGAAAGACAAGAGATTACATATAGAGTCACAGGGACCCCAGATCGAGTTAAGTCAAAGATTTTGCAAATAAATGACTGAGCGAGGTGAGTCATGTTTAGGCTGCCTCCTTGATTACATGGTTTCTGAAAAGTGTGCTCTGAGTTTTATTCTTGTTCCTCTGTAGGCAATGCTTTCCCTAATCCCAGTTGCCCTCTGAATGAAGAGTACTTGCTTTTTCTCTTCAACTGTGTGTGTGCAGATGTGTTGCCTTTTATGTGCCAAATACACACACACACACATATATATATATATATGGACATATTCTGTGTGAGGGTACATTGTGGTACATTTTTGAAACCATTATTTAATAATAGGACATGGGCATCTCTTTCCTTCTGTTAGGTCTTTGGTATGGGGTTTTATATTCACCTAGAAAGAGTGTATTTAAAGTTTGTTTTTGGTCTGGTTACCCTCAGTGGTTGAGAAGCTACGAGTTTCTCTAGTGATACTTTTCTTGTCTCCCTGTTTAGCTTTGGGTCTTCACTCAGTGCTGTTCTCCAGGAAACCTGTCCCTCATAGTCTCCCAGCTGAATTCCACTGTTACTTTGCTTAAGCTTGTCATCATGGGCATGTACTGGAGAAGGCAGTGCTGGCTGCTGTGACCAAAGCTCAGCCAGTCAGTATGACTGGGTCTTGGGTCTGTGGCCCTCACCAGGATTTCTGTGATGTAGCGCTTGGCCTTGCATGTATTGTGGCTCTTCCCCAGTAGAAGGGCTTCTTTTTTTTCACTCCTCTGAAGACTCTCCCTGCTGCAGTGTATTTCCACCTGTGCACTGAGGCTACACTTTTGATGTTCCTTCCCCCTACAGTTTGAGGTTTTTGTTCTGAAGGGGACGTAAGGAAGATGTGTCTAATTTAGACAGTAGCCACCAATCTCTTTTCCCAGGCAGAGCCATGAGGGAGCTTTCTCAGGATTCCCCTGAATCCTTATTCTTGATGCTTACTGAGTTCCTTGAGGAAAAGAAGGTGTGAGACCTCGTATCTGTGGCCCCAGGGGCTTCACTCTCCTACCCAGCCCACACACAGTCTTTAGCTGTTCATTAAGAGTTTAATATTTTCCCCAGCTTTGCATTTGACGTCCACGGACTGTTTGAATTAACGTAAACACTCAGCTCTATTTTCACCTTGCAGGTCCCTCTCTCCCTTTGGATTTGGGGATGGTTATTTGCCCTGTGGCCTCAGTTTTGGAATGGGTACACAGAAGTCATTAATCTGTAGTTAATCCAGATTGTTTTTCTTTTTTGTAAAGATGGGAGTAATACTCTTTTTAGTTCTCTGCTTCTCTAAACTGAAACATGGTACTCCTAAAAGTCTAAGACAAGGATTTTTAAAATCTGTTAGTAGGTTGCTAACTCAGTTAATATCTTATTTCAGTTCTTAACTTTCATATAAGGACACTAATAACTCAATTCAAAATTGTGTTGTAGGTGGAAAGTACTCAAGTCCACTTAAAAGATTTAAGAGTGGGGCAAGATGTCTAAATTAGGCTAAGTGGAATATAAATTAATATGAATTTATATAAATCTTTTCATGTTTACTGATCTTACTAACTTTGCAATAATTTACTTGATAAATATGGTTCCTTTGATCTTACTATAAATACCCAACTACCAGATAAGTATCACGCTAGTCTTGATAGGTTATGTACATCATTTGAACAAATTTCAACATGCCTATTTTGTAAGAAATATACATACATAATTTCTCAACATATAATACACAGTGAAGTATCTCATGCTTCCCCATTCTTACCTTGGCTCTCAGGGCTTTCCTCAAACTTTCAATCTTTCCATCCATCTCTGCCATGTTATTTATCACCTTTATTCTAATAATATCTATTATGTTACAGTGCTTCTCTAATTTCTACTCACAGTCACTCCACTAACATCTCTTCACTGTCATGTCCTCAAATATAACTTTTCTGATTGCTGAACAGGGCATAGCTATAGCATCTCTCTTATAAAACGAAAATATCCTTCAAGGAAACCACTTATCTGATTGGTCTATATACTGACAGTGAGAACAGTGAGTTAAACATAGTACATGAATAAATGAATGTCTGTGTGTATTGTATTACATACATACCCACACACAATTGAAATAAGCCAAATCTAAGGTTAACACATGTGAATCAAAATATGTCAGGCTGAAACCAAATCCTGTTTTCCCATTGTGAACCAATAGGTTTATAATCACAAGGGCTGACTTTTGCCAAGATATTCAGATTTTTAAAAATTTAAGTCATTGTGAAAAGAATGACTCCTGTTGATAAAAACTGACACTTAGTTTTTCTAGATACAGAGAAGTAAAAGAATATGTGGGACTGTCTCCTTGGCAAATTACCACAATGGAAATATAAGGCTAGTCACTATGATACCTGTATTGGTGCTCATTCACCTGTGAGAGTAATTTCTGAGCTGCTTGACTAGAACACATCCTAAATCTTCCTCTCCATCTACAGAAGACATGCCTAAAACAGAATGGTCAATGTCAATATTAGTTTACTAAGAAGAAACACTGTGACTAATGCCTTCCTCAAAGAAAAATGTAACTGTATTAATGTCATTTTAAAAAAATTCATTCAGGTTTTACTCTCTAAATGCATTCCTAATTTTGCATGCAAAGTCAAGTCATATTCAGTGCTTATTTTCTTAGCATATGTCTCAACAATTAACATAGGGCAATTAATCTTTGAAACAATACCAAATGTTAAGAATAGATGTATCAGCTTCTATGTTTATCTAAGTAGCATGTGCTATGGCAAGAAAAAAGCTATATACATTTACAATGTACTATCTGTAAAACATAAATCTATACTATATATAGTATACACTATACCCTACTGCCGACATTTTATGTGAGACTTAGTGTAAATTACTCTAAAGAGAGATGAAACACATCATGCTTAACAAATTTTGTTTATAAATTATTCATACATCTTTCACATTTAGTAAATTAAATGTCTTTAGGTAAAATTTTGAGAATCTTATGCAATACTGTGTATCTCTAGGTTGACTATTATTGATGTTACATATTTTTGTTTTCATTTTCTCTTTTATTAATCAATTCTTCCTCAATTGAAAATCCCTGAAAAAATAAATATATGTAGAGTGTGTTGTGATATATGGTTTGGGG
Organism: Neophocaena asiaeorientalis asiaeorientalis; assembly: GCF_003031525.2. Lineage (NCBI taxonomy): Eukaryota > Metazoa > Chordata > Mammalia > Artiodactyla > Phocoenidae > Neophocaena > Neophocaena asiaeorientalis. The sequence continues at coordinate 1,968,799 of NW_020173763.1, forward strand.
CAGAAAAGAAAAGACCTACATCTATGCAGGGTGATTTTCTCATGTCTGTCTTTAATTCCTCTAGGCTCTTTCCCTTCATTTCTGCCCTTAAATCTGCTCAGTTCTGAGTTTTCAGCAGATGTTCATTGAAGACATATGTTTACCATATGACTTTTAAAATTCTTTTCTAGTAATTTACTTAAAGCTCTCACTAGTCACAGTTTTCGGTAAAATATGATATTAGTCTCATAGTTAAATTTCCTAAAAGAAACCAATGGCATTTTATTAATTAATATGATATGTGTTATCTGACAATTAGTTTTAAAAGTTAATGTTTTGGTTTATATAAGACAAGCAAAAGTCTGTACTTTGAAAGTTTTAAGTGCAAATCATCATGGCTTGAAGAAAAGCAATCAGATATAAGAACTTCATAATGATATTTAATTCTTTGGATATCAGTATCTTGGGAAAGAAATTCTGGTAAGCACATATTAAAATTGTTTGGAGATTTCAAATAAATTGAAACATGTGAGATGTTGAAAGTATGATTAAGCTTTGCGATTTGACCCATAATATGTTTGGAATATGTTGCTGAAACTGTTTTCCTTAAATTTTTTTTTTCTATCTTTCCTTTGCAAAGATTAGATCCATGATGTTCTATCTAGGGTAGCCCTAAAAACCTTTGATTTCAATGGAATTAATGTTTTAATATTTCCAGAAGGACTTGCTTTATTCATATAAATGCTTAATTAAATGGAGACAAGATCAATCTCTCATGCTGAAGAATTCCAAATAATATGTGCAAATACTCCACCCTCAGAGAGTGGACTCATAACTCCCCAGTCCTTAAGTGCTGGCTGCGCATATAGACCTTCTATCAAATAACGCACTATGGAAATGGGGGAAAAAAAGTAACTTTACAGTACAGAAACCTGACAAACACAGTCCAATCAGGTAATAAAGGTCAACATTAACATCAATAAATCATGTTGATATCAGGATTACTCTTGATATAAGATAAAAATGGTACTTTACTCCATGATCTTCCTCCCCAAAGCTCACAGCATCTAATCGTGACAAACACATTACGCTAACTCTAATAGAAGGGAATCCTACAATATACCTGAACAGTACTTCTCAAAATGCTTAAGGTCGTCAAAAACAAGGAAAATCTGAGAAACTGTCACACCCATAAGAAGTTTCGGAGACATGAGAACTAAATGTAAGTGGTATCCTGGAACAGAAATTTGAATGCAGTATGGACTTTAGTTGAAAATAGTGATCAATGTTGATTCATTAATTATAACAAATATATCATTTATATGGTATGTTAATAGGGGAAACTGCATGCAGGGTATATGTGAATTCTCATCTTTTTAACTTATACTTTAAGTCCAAGACTGTTCCAAAAAAGATCTATTAAGAAAGTTAATGGGGCTGATCTGGTCGTTCTTGGGTATGAGTAACCTTCTCAAGCAGGAATAGAATGTCAGTTGATAAAACATAAGAGCATACTTAAAGAAAACAATGGAATGAGGCTGTGAACTATCTAGTGAAAACAAAGATTACCTATCATAATATATTGGCAGGTTAAGTTTTAGAATTTTTGTCTATGGAGACTTAAGTAAGATAATATCTTTGGTTTTAACTGGAATCAGTTTGCTCTTGGACAGGAAAGGGGAAATGACTCAATCCATGTTTTAATGCAGCTCACTTTTCTTAAATGATATATATATGGATAGTTTTAATGAATTATTGGACTAAAATTTTCATTCAGCAGCTAGTGTGTCTTAGAATTCACTCTATTGGATCAATAAGACCATATGATCACACATGGATGATAATAGGATAAATTGCTGGTGGTCAACTTCAGAAAAATTCTACCACAGTTACCTGTCTACCATAATTTACAGGGATGCCAGAGGCAAAATTTACCCACTTTCTTCCAAGACCTCCGAAGTATCATCTAAATATGGTATCAGGATCTCATCATCTACATCAGACACAGATATGGATAAACCTCTTCAGAAACTCTTGGGCTGGAGACCTGTGAATTAAGACTAAATTATCTCCCCACTTCCCACCCACCCTACATGCAATGATGAACTGAGGACATAAATTGGATGCTCTTATTTCAAAGAAGAAAGAAAAGGAAGCTCATAGCGTCACTAGTTGCTAGCAATTCTGAAATCCAGCCAGGCTTGTGTTGCCAGTTTTCCCAAATCTGTGCACAAAGATGTTCCTTTAGTAGGGCTGTATTCTGACTTCTGATTGTGACCTGACCTAGGTGGACAGCTGCAAGAACAAAGGATTCCTGCACCAAGAAGTTTGTAACAACCAACCACTCCCCCTCCCCTTTCAATATAAAAGAAGCCTTAGTTCTGACTGGGTAAGATGGTCTAGGACATTAGCCTGCCGTACTCACAGTCTGCTGGCTCTCTGAATAAAGTTATTCTTTGCTCCAATAACGTCTCCAGATTCATTAGCCTGTGCTATGGCAAGCAGAAGGAGTTTGGACTTGGTGACACAGGTAGTGAGGTTCCAGACTTTTCTCCAGCCACCTTCATTGTGTGGCTGAAGCCATAAAAAGGTGGAGACTGAGAATTTTTTTTTTTTTCCAATAAAGTAAGAAGGTAAGAGAGTGGTAAGAGGGTTGATTCCAGCAATTGTGGAATGTATATTAGGTAAAATGGGAAAGGGAGATAAAGAGCAGAGTGAAAATTGGATTGAAAAATATTATGGCTTTGTAGACTTTGGGATTAAGAATGCTAGAATAATTGTAAAGATAGAAAGTGATATTCACAGAAATGAGGCCTGAAATCAATACTGTAAGGTGATGTGGTTATTGCTACTGATAACATCTTGGGTATCACTACAGTAGTCATGGACGGGGTGGGTTAGAGGAAAAGGTCACCAGAGAGCTGAAACTCAGGCAAGGGAGTCCAGGGTTTGGGGCTGAGTGTTTTTGTATTTGCTTACTTGTGGTATTTAATTTAGATTTACATTATCAAATGTTTCTTAAGATTGTAGTTTTTCAACTAAATGTATCATTAGGGTAACAAAGCAAGAGTAAATAGTTTATAATAGTCAACTTTCCTGGGGAGTTAATTTTTGAATGACCCCTTTGGTTAATCATCATTTCTTTCAGTATAGGTATGTTTTAGTTGACATGAATTTGGGGTAATTAACTTTGTTGTTGAAAATTTTAACTGATTCAAAGTGGACATATGCTTTGTTATTGTGTGAGCATTTATGAATTTCACAATATTGCTAAGTTTCTTATTACCTGTTTAAATGTCAAACCTGGATTCTTTTTTGTAAAGCTTAAAGCAGAAAAATGTCTGAATTGTTGATGAATAATTAACATTTGTCACATCATGTGGGCAGGTGTTCTCTCGACACACAATTAATCTTAAAGGCTTTATCCTCCTCTGTCGATTAGCATATGGTCTACATTATAACCAACACTTGATGGCCCAGATGTGTAAAGTTTACGGTTGAGGCTCCTCACACATGTCCACTAAATCTCTTGAATTCTCAAGGCTATATTTTCAAGCTGTAATTGATGCATGAATAAATAATTAATGAAGAAAGTTAACTTACTAGAAAGAATTAACAAGTTTAGAAAAAACACATACTATGCTGTTAATATCTTCTTCTATGCACTTAAAGTTTGTTAAATTTTTAAAGATTTAGTCAATTTATTATACAAACCTCTTATTTTGATATAAGATTAGGAAATTCTATTTAGAATTTATGTTTAGTTTTGGGTAGAACAATTGAATATATGAGGATCACTGAGCTGAAAAACTCAGGAGATATAGTTTTCTTTATATTATTTTGGTAGTTACTCCTTAAATGCTAATCCAGTTTCTGAATTTAAAATGTTTCATTTAAAAATTTGTGTATGATTCAGAAATCAATAAAAGTTAAAAACTGACGATGATACTCAACAGTACAGCTGAGAAATTTAACATCATTTTCTTAAGACTTTTAAAGTTATCTCCAATCATTCTAGCAATTTATTTTGAAGCTATTATTTTGACAGAATTTGTTTAGAAAAATAGCATATTCCTTCAAAGTTATTGAGCTTATATACGTGCCAGGCAGCAAGCCAGGATTGGGAGATACAAAATGTTACATAGGGCATTGCTCTCCAGGAGCTTAAATGTTGATACAATGTTAGACTTCTATGGTTCTTCTTCTATAAATCTGGGGGGACACGTTTGGGGATTTTTTTTTTAAGGCAATATTTTTTTCTGGAACTCATGGTGGTTGCTGGAATTTAGGGCATGTATTACTTTCAGGATGAGGCTCAGAAACAGTCTAGGTGGCTTGTTTTCTCAGGAAAATGATATCCATATGGTGAGAACAGAATATTTCTTAAAAGCTTTGGCAAGAAATCCAAGACAATGGTAAAGTTCATACTATTAATAGATTCAGTGATAGCAAAGCCTAGTCAATAGCAGAATAAGAGAACTTAGGGTGGGAGATGAAAACATTTTTAAATGATGTATTAAATCTTAGCTTTGGTTGATCTCAGGATACTGGAGATGGATACTGGAAGTGAGCAGTGATAGATCCAATGACAGAGACTCTCCACAGAGAGCTCAGAACACATGCTCAGCTTGTGTAACCAAGGGCAGGGTTATAGTTGAAGGACATGTTGCCTGACCAGCCTCGGTCACCCTTTTCTAAGACCTGTCTCCTCACTTGATCTGTTATATCAGATGGCCTTACTCTCTCAGCTAAATGTCCTTACCATCCAGCTAAAGGTCCTATCTCTAGTGGGGCAATCACAGCTCCTTTAAAAGACCCTACAAGGGCTGATTGGTCCAGGAGTTGTACCTTGTCTCAGGTGAAGACAGGAAACTCTGGGAACCTGGGACTGAATTGAATTAGTGTATATATTTGGAGGTTTAAGCTATACTATGTAAACCTTGGGTTTCTATGGAGCAATTGGACCAAAGAAATGGAAGAAGCTTTTTACAGAGAGAAGAATGAAGCAGGAATGCAGAAAAGAGCTAACACGAGATGGTTTTCCTTTCCATCCATAAGAAGCCTAAATAAAAGCAAAATGTAAAGTCTAGAAGAGCTAGCATATGCAGATATTCATAAATATTTCTTGAAATGAACAGAATTCCTAGGATTTGAGGCAACTGGAAAAAATCATAAAGGTTTTTATAAAATCTATTTTATATAATTCAATCCAATTTGGGGGAGGTCATGGATAAATTATAGGAAAAATATCATTTTGCCTATTATCAATTTCATCTGATTTTCAGAGAATGTCACTTATTAAAACATAAATAAAAGGAAACTCTAATACAGAGAAGATAGAGTCCTGATGGATAATTCCATTAGCAGAGTAGAGCATCTGCCAGACTTCCTGCTAAGAGTTCACAGGGTTAGAGGGAATAAACTTTACCTCACAAAAAGCTAAAAGCAAATGAAAATAGATTTGTTTAAAGACCCTTATAATCGCAAACTTCCCCACTGACACCAGACATTGCAGAAATGATAGCCACAACATTCCCTATGAAATGCTGCATGGTGGCAGTTGATCAGGAATTGAAATTATAAGTTCCTCTGATGACATCTGATATAGGGCAACCGGCTGCCCTAGCACTGGGTACTTTTATGTGTGTACAAAGAACAAGACTTACCTTACATTTTGGCCAAGAGGCTTACAAATGAGTATGTACTAGTCTGTCATAAAATGTGTGCTAGGGATTGAAGTGTGTCCTCCCAAAATTCATATGTTGAAGTCTTACTCCTCAATGTGGTTATATTTGGAGATAGGACTTTTATGGAGGTAATTAAGGTTAAATGAAGTCATAAGGGTATGACTGGTGTCCTTATAGGAAGAGGAAATGACATAACAGCTCTGTGTGCCTGTGTGTGTGTGTGTGTGTGTGTGTGTGTACACAGAGGAAATCCCAGGTAAGGACACACAGCAAGAAGGCTGCTGTTTGTCTGTAAGCCAGGAAGAAAGGTCTCACCAAGCACCAACACTGGGCACGTTGACCTTGGGCTTCTAGTCTCCAGAATTGTGAGGAAACAAATTTCTGTACTTTATGCCACCCAGTCTATGGTATTTTTTTTATGGCAGCTAAGTAGAATAATTCGATGTGCTTCCCAAATTATAAGGGAAGTATATCATCCAAGGGAAGATTGGAAACACTATGGAACAGGACACAGTTTATCAGCATTAAATGAACTTTGACAAACAATTGCTTAATTATTTGACAAAACTGTTACTTAGTCGTGATTTCCATGTTTGCTATGAATTGTGTACACAATTTTTCAGTGCACAGTAAGTTTTACATGAAATATGACTATATAGTTCAATTTAACATCTGTTAGGTGAGAATTCAGTCAAATCAGGATTTTCCCCATCCACATTTGTTGTTGTACTTATTTCCCCGCCCCCCACCCCCCACCACCGGGTGGCTTTGGAGTTCTATGTGGTGGCTTATATAGTGTCTTGGCATTTGATGGGGGAAATCAGTTATTTCATCTTGGAGGGTTTCCGGTCACACCATCATCTGCTGAAGTGTCCCCTGTCCTATCTGAAAGTGGCCATACAGTCAAAGCTGATTTTAACACAGGTGTCCTTCTGTCAAAATTATTAGACTGCTTTTAGTTAGGTCCATTGGCTTTATTTAGCTAACATCCACATCTGACTCGCAGGTACAGAAAAATCAGGTGCTTCTCCCAGACAGGTGAGGCTGTGGGAAAGCTGATGGGATTACTCAGGCACTGCTGCACCAGCCCCACTCTACAGTCTTCTCCTTTCCCTGTTCAAAGACTTCTTTTTTCAAAAGAAGAGCCTTAAAAACCATTATCATTAATAATAGCTCATATAGACCAAAGATAAGGTGGTACAAATCTAAATCCTTGGTTATATAAATTAAGCATCCATCCTCTGATACTTGTTTTGATTTAAAGTATTTGAATTTAACTGGGGAGTAAATATCACACTATAATTTATTTTAAAAAATAGTTAAACTAAATACACGCTTATCATTTGATTTAGCAATCATGCTCCTTGGTATTTACCAAGAGGGGTTGAAAACTATGTGCAAAAGCCTGTACAAAGATATTTATAGCAGCTTCACTCTTAATTGGCAAAACTTAGAAACAAGATGTCCCCTCAGGAGGTGAATGGATAAACAAACTGTGGTACATCCAGACAATTGAATATTCAGTGATAAAAAGCAATGAGCTATCAAGACATGAAAAGACATGGAGGAATCTTAAATGCACATAACTAAGTGAAATTAGGCTATCTGAAAAGGCTACTTACTACATGATAACTGTATGATATTCTGGACAGGGTAAACTATGCAGCCAATAAAAATATTAGTGGCTGCCAGGGGTGGGGTGGGAGAATGAACTGGCAGAGCACAAAAGATTCTTAGGGCATGAAAATTCTGTAAGAGACTGTAATAAATGATATATGTCATACAGAGAATGGACAAAACCAAGAGTGAACCATAATGTAAACTATGGACTCTGGGTGATTGTTATGTCAATGTATGTACTTCCTTGGTAAAAAATGTACCATTCTGGTCAGTGATGCTGATAATGGGGTTGTAAGGGGCTAATGAATGTGTAGAAGGGCATATGGAACATCTCTGTACTGTTTCTCAATTTTGTTGTAAACCTAAAACTGCTCTAAAAACAATAGTCTTAAAAAATTAGTTTAAGAAAACAACGATAATGTTGGCATGAAGCTTATTTTATTTTTTTTGGTTCTGTTTGGTCTTCATTGCAGTGCATGGGCTTCTCACTGTGGTGGCTTCTCTTGTTGCAGTGCATGGGCTCTAGGTGTGTGGGCTTCAGTAGTTGCAGCACATGGGTCCGAAAGCACGTGGGCTTCAGTAGTTGCGGCATGCAGGCTCTAGAGCACAGGCTCAGTAGTTGTGGTGCATGGGCTTAGTTGCTCTGTGGCATGTGGGATCTTCCCAGACCAGGGATTGAACCTGTGTCCCCTGCATTGGCAGGCGGATTCTTAACCACTGCACCACCAGGGAAGTCCTGAAGCTTATTCTTGTTCTCTTTTTAATATAACTTTTTATGATATTTCCTAATAACTTCTTATGATATTTCCTAATCCTTTACAATCTTCTATGACCGGATATGCTCATTATCAAGTCCTGGGATCCTGGCAATATAGGCAACAGGACATCTGGTGTATGTTTTCTCCCTTTTCAACTTATCCTCTCAATCTTTTTCCATGAACTTCTAAGTTCATTTGCATAGTGCAATTGCATTGCTTGAAATAAATTATCTAAATTACTTTAATACAGAGGGTAGCATATTAACATATTAAATCAGTTGTCATAAATTTAATCAAATGTGTCACATCTTCCAATTTAAAAGGTAAACCAGTGTAACGATTGTATAAATAGTTTTTTCCAGGGCTTCCCTGGTGGTGCAGTGGTTGAGAGTCCACCTGCCGATGCAGGGGACACTGGTTCGTGCCCTGGTCCGGGAAGATCCCACATGCCGCGGAGCGGCTGGGCCCGTGAGCCATGGCCGCTGAGCCTGCGCGTCCGGAGCCTGTGCTCCGCAACGGGAGAGGCCACAGCAGTGAGAGGCCCGCGTACCGCAAAAAAAAAAAAAGAAAAAAAGTTTTTTCCAAAACCAAACTGAACAACTGAACTTCTTTGGATATTCAAATTTGTAATACTCAAGATATGAAAACTAAAAAGAAAGGCTCATGGTATTTGTTTTTAAATGCATATAAATATTATGCCATATAAAACCCACTGTTTTGTTATTGACCATTCTTCTAATAAAATTAGAGGCACAGCTATGTTAAATTGGCCATGTATCGAGAGAGCCATGAAAAGAACACAAAAGAGATATCACTACATGATTTCACTACATGTCTTGACTGTGTACCTGAACAATAATAAAATCCAGTGACTTCACTTATCAAGAGGCAACCTTTTACAGATTTCACAGTGGCCAAATCTTTTCCACGGTATTTTAAAAATAGAGACAAAATACGTTAAATATCAAATTGTTATTTTTTGTTGCTGTTGATTTGAGCCTTTACAAGGCTTTACAAGGGCTTTATCTACAAAGGTTCTCTCAAATATTTAAGTGTCATATAAAAGTCGATTTATCCTTTTAGTTTCTCACTTTATATACGTATTAGCCAAGAAAAAATTCACACAGTAGATAAGACCAATATGAAGCTTCTGTCAAGTTATGACCATACCACGGGACCCTGCATTATGAGACAAGAACTGGTGAAGTTACACACGGCCTCCACATTGCCTCACTGTTTTCCTGAATACGAAAGCCTATCAGGATAGTTCCAGTTTCCACTTTTGCATCTAAGGAGCTTGGAAGTTCCTACTCCATCCTAACAGATGAAAAGCTGAACAAACTCAAAAAGAATAATCAACTCCTATAGTATCCATAAGAGAGGGAAGAACACAGGGCAAACCACTGCCCTCATGACTGGAGAGACAGACAGACAAATATAGAGCCAAAACTCACCAGAGCAGACACTCAGGGGAGGAAGCTGTCTCTGGAACCAGTGCCAGGGGAAGAAACCTGAACTGGGATTGACAAATTGCTAGAGGCTCAGTGCGACAATTCTGAGAACTAAAAATCCAGGGGGACCCAGTCATCGGGAAATCTTTGTTACTTCCAGGAACTCAGTCAGATTCCCACAGTAAATATCACAGAAGAATCCCCTCTGACTTCTCCCGTCCCACTTAAGGAGGGTGGAAAAAACTGAACTTCACAGGTGTTTCTCACAGACCAGAGGTATAGGCTCAATAAAAGACTGAGACCTAATCACAGGACCATAGGTGATTCCCCTCCCCCCACACCTGACCTCCTCATTACTAAAGGCCTATTTGTAGCACTTGCTTTTACCTGGTACATCACGTCTAACAAGAAAACATTGCAAGGCATTTCAAAATGCAATACATAAAATTTGAAGAGGCAGAGCAAGCATCAGAACCAGACATGGCAGGAAAGTTGGGATTATTGGACCCGGGAATTTAAAACAACTATGATTAACATACTCCGTGATTAAAGGGCTCTAATGGATAAAGTGAACAGTATAGAAGAACAGAAAGGCATTGTAAGCAGATGAATGAAAATCCTAAGAAAGAACCAAAAAGAAATGCTACAAATAAAAAATACTATAACTTTGAAGGGTTTAACAGTACACTTTGGACATGGCTGAGGAGAGAGTCTCTGAGTTTGAAGATATATCAATAGAAACCTCCAATAATGAAAAGCAAAGAGAACAGCAAATGGAAAAAAAAAAGAACCCAGAACAGAATTTCTAAGGACTAGGGGACAAGTGAGACAACTATAAAAGTTATAGCATATGTGTAATGGGAATACCAGAAGGAGAAAAGAAAGTAACAAAAGAAATATTTGGAACAATAATGACTGAGAATTTCCCCAATTTAATGTCAGACACAAAACTACAGTTGAAGGAGGATCAGAGAAAACCAAGCATCATAAATGTCCAAGAAGCAACACCTAGGCATATCACTTTCTAAAAATAGAAAATCAAAGCTAAAGAAAAAAACCCTGAAAAAGGCAGAGGAAAAAAAGCACCTTTGTACTCTATAAGCATATAGAGAAACAAAAATGGGAATTACATCTGACTTCTCTTCAGAAACCATGCAAGAAAGTAGAGAGTGTAGTGAACTATTTAAAATGGTCAGAGAAAGACCACCAACCTAAAATGCTGTACCCTGTGAAATTATCCTTCAAATGTGAAGGGAGAAAGACTCTTCAAACAAGAAATTGAATTTGTTGCCAGTAGATCTGCCATGCAAGAAATGTTAAAAGCAGTTCTTTAAATAGAAAAAACTATTAGGTATACAATAAGCTACAAGGATATATTGTACAACATCGGGAATACAGCCAATATTTTGTAATAAGTATAAATGGAGCACAACCTTTAAAACTTGTGAATCACTATATTGTACACCTGTAACATATAATAAAAAAAGAAAAATATGTCGGAAACTTGGGTCTACATAAAGAAATGAAGAGCACTGAAGATGAAGTGAAGGTCACAAATTTCTTATTTAGTTGATCTCACATCAGCTTATTCAAAATAATAGCAACATGTATTTGATTATGTATATTTATGTACACCATATACATGCTTATGTATGTTTACAAAAGTGAAATGAATTACAGAAGTAACCAAAGGGATGGGAGAGAGGAATGAGAATTATTTGGTTAGTATAATGTACTCACTGTACCCTTCAAGTAGTAAGCTGTAATTTGAAAGTGAACTTGGATTAGTTGTTAAGCTATATTGCAAACTTGAGGGCAAGCTCTAAATTAAAAAAAAGCATAACTGGTATGCAAATAAAGGAGATAAAATGGAATTACAAAATGCTCAATTAAAACCACAAAAGGAAGAAAAAGTTGAAGACAAAAATAGGAACAAAGAACAATGGCAACAACAATGGTGATGAACATGGTAGATATTAATCTATCTATATCAATAATCACTTTGAGCATCAACGGTCTGAATACACCAACTAATAGACAAAGACTGTCAGAGTGGATCAAAAAACATGAGTCAACTATACATTGTCTATAAGAAACCTACTATAAATATAAAGCACATGTAGATTAAATGGAGAAAAATATACCAAGCTAACACTAATTAAAAGAAAGGAGGACTAGCTGTATTAATTTCAGACAGAGCTGACTTCAAAGCAAGGAAAATTAATCATAAATAGTGATGGATATTACAAAATGACAAAGGGGACATTTCTTCCAGAAGACATAATAGTTCTTAATGAGCACACACCTAACAGAGTATCTAACTACATGAGGCAAAAACTGATAGAACTAAAGGGAGAAATAGGCGAGTCCACTATCATAGTTGGAGACTTCAACACCCCTCTCTCAAAAATAGATCCAGCAGGCAAAGAGTCAGAACATATTGAACTCAACAATACTAGTCAACTGCATACAATTGTTATCTATAGACTACTTCATCCAACAAAAGCATACTTCTCAAGCTCGCATGCAGCATTTACCAAACAGACTACATTCTGGCTCATAAAACATAAAGAAATTTAAAATGGAAATCACACAATTTATCCTTTCAGACCAACATGGAATTAAGCTAGAAGTCAATAATAAAGAAAACTGGAATCCCAAAATACATGAAGATTAAGCAACACAATTCTAAGTAACACATGAGTCAAAAGAGGAATTTCAAAGGAAAGTTAAATATTTTGAAGTAATTGAAAATGAAAACACAACCTATCAAAATGTGTGGGATGCAGTTAAAGCAGTGCTTAGAGGGATTTATAGCATTGAATACATATAATAGAAAAGAAGAAAGACCTACAATCAATAATCTAAGCTTTCCCCCAAGAAACTAGAAGAAGAGCAAGTTGTATACAATGTAAGTAGAAGGAAATAAATAAGAATTAGAGAAGAAATCAATGAAATAGGAAACAAGAAAATAGAGAAAATAACAAAATCACTGAAACCAAACACTTGTTCTTTGAAAAGACCAATAAAATCAAAAAACCCCAGCCAGACTAACTCCAAAAAAAAGAATTACCAATATCATAAATGAAACAGAACATTGCTGTAGATCCCGTGGAAATTAAAAGGCTGCTACAGGAATGCTATAAAGAACTCTATACCTACAAACTTGATAACCTAGATGAAATGGCCAATTTCTTTAAAGACATAAAACTCCAGAACTCGCACAGGAAAAAATAGGTAATCTTAATAGGCCTATATGTACCAATGAAATTGAATAATTAATAACCTTCCAAAACAGAAAATACCTGGCCCAGTTGAATCCATTGGTAAATTCTATGAAGCACTTGACAAAGTAATTTTACCAGTTCTCTACAATCTCTTTCGGATGTTAGAAGCATTACTTCTAGGAAGGGATTACTTCCTAACTCATTCTGTAAGGCCAGCATTACTCTAATACCAAAACTGGAAAAAGACATTAAGAAAGTAAAACTACAGAGTAATATCTTTCATGAACACAGAAGCAAAACCCTTAAATTATCAAATTGAATCCAACAATGTACAAAATAAGTATACATTATGATGTGAGATTTATCCCACATATGCAAGGCTGATTCAAAATTTGAAAATTAATGTAATCCATCCTATCAACAGGCTAAAAAGAAAAATCACATGAGTATATCATTAGATGTAGAAAAAGCATTTGACAAAAATCTAACGTTCATACATGATAAAAACTCAGTAAACTAGGAAGAGAGAAGAATGTTCTTGATGAAGAATATCTACCAAAACAAACAAACAAAAAACTACAGCTAACATTTTAGTTGATGATGAGAAACTTGAAGTTTTCTCAGTAAGTTCAGACACAAGGCAAGGATGTCCTTTCTCAATACGCCTTTTTCAATACTTTAGTGGAATTATTAGTAAGACAAAAAAGGGGTAAAATAAAAGGTATATAGATTGGGAAGGAAAACATAAAACTGCCTTTGTTCACAGGTGACTTGATTGTCTATGTAGAAAATTTGCATGAATCAACAAACTCCTGGAACTAATAAGTGATTATAGCAAGATTGCAAGATACAAGGTTAATACATAAAAGCCAATTGCTTTCCTATATGCCAGCAATGAGCAAGTGCAATTTGAAATTAAAAACATGGTATTATTTATAATACCACCCCCCAAAATGAAATACTTGAGTATAAATATAACAAAATATGTACAAAATCAACATGAGGAAAATTACAAAACTCTGATGAGTGAAATCAAAGAAGAACTAAATAAAGAGATATTCCATATTCATGGATAGAAAGCCTGAATATTGTCAAGATGTCTGGTCTTCCCAAATTGACCTATAGATTCAAGGCAGTCCCATTCGAAATCCCAGCAAGTTATTTTCTGGATATCAAAAAACTGATTTTAAATTGTATAAGGAAAGGCAAAAGACCCAGAATAGCCAACGCAATAATTAAGGGAAGGAAGATTGTTGGAGGTGACACTACCTGACTTGAAGATGATAAAGAAACAGTAATCATGACAGTGTGGTACTGGTGAAAGTACAGACTAAATAGAAAAATGGAACAGAATGGAGAGCTCAGTAATAAACTTCTATAAATTTAGTCAATTGATCTTTGATGAAGGAGCAAAGGCAAAACAATGGAGCAAGACAGTGTTCAATGAATGTTGCTGGAACAACCAGACGACATCCACGTACCAAGAATGAAGCTAGACACAGACATTACTCCCTTCAAAAAATTAATCAACATAAACCACAGGCCCAAGTATAAAAGTCAAAACCATAAATCTCCTAAAATAAAAACTAGGAGACAATCTAGGTATGGCAATAACATTTTAAACACAGCATAAAAGGCAAAATTCATAAAAGAAATAATTGATAAGCTGGACTTCATTAAAAACTTCTGGGCCGCAAAAGTCAACGGCAAGAGAATTAGAAGACATGACACAAACTGGGGGGAATATTTGCAAAAGACACCTCAGATAAAGAACTGTTAATCAAAATTACATTCTGGAAAAGACAAAACTATAGAGACAGTAAAAAGATCGGTGATTGCCAGGGTTTGTGAGGGCTCTGAAAAGGAGAACAGAGGATTTTTAAGGTGGTGAAACTGACCTATATGATACCAGAGTGGTGGACACAGTTTATGTTATACATTATGTCCAAACACATAGAATGTCAAACACCAAGAGTGAACCCTAGGAAAATATAGCTTTGGGGTGATTACAATATGCCAATGTAGGTTCAACTGTTCTAACAAACGTTCCGCGGTGAGGGGGATGTTGACAATGAGGGAGGCTATCTATGCATGTTTGGGGATGGGTGCATATGGGAAAACTCTATCCCTTCTTCTCAATTTTGTTATGAACCTAAAGCTGATTTCAAAACAGAAAGTCGTAAAGAAATACACTGACTTCGAGAACTGCTCCTTTTATTTCCTTTATTCTCTCTAGTTGAATGTATACATGTGACCACCCAATTCTTGACCCATAAAGGAAGGATATCTTACACCTGTATTAATTTGTTGCCTCTCTTACCATTCAGAGGCAAAGGCTTTCATAGACTCATGGTTTTCTGTCCCTAAGAGGAGGAACTTTGCTAATTAAGTACATTTAAAATGGCAAAACATAATCCTATTTTGCCTCTGGCGTTGTTCAGCCTCTGTTTATTTACTGATGCTTGTTACAATTTATTAACCATGAATTATACCTGTGAGTAAATTAAACCTTCTTTCCTTTCTGCCATACCTGTACTCACCCAATTTACCAGGTATTAAAGTTGCATAAATTTGCAAACCTGTCAATTGGTTTTCTGAGCATACAATTAAATTATGGAACAGTTTCCTGCAGTGCTAAATCCCAGATGGATTTAACAGCTTCTGTGAATTCAGTGCTGAGGCTTATTTTCAAGCCAGGAGCAAAATACCTAAATCATGTTCAGCACCGTGTACCTGTCTTCTGAATACTATTTACAGTTATGTATACGTATTAGTTTTCCTTGATTTAAAGCAATATGCTTTTTTTTCTCTTTCTCTCTCCTTTCTCCCTCTCTTACACACACCAATGACTATCAAAAGTCAACGTGGTACATCAAAAAGTGCCAGTTATAAAAATTATTAACTGTCCAACCTATATCCTTTTATCATTGTACCCTGAGCTGTATCTTTTGCTCTCTTTGACTGTTTACAGATTCCTTTTTGCTATTGAAATGTTCTAAGGAATGTGTAACAATTTAATGTTTTTTAGTACATATGATTCAAAAAAAATTGACATGTTGCTAGGTACACACAACACCCTGAATTTCCTATTTAAACTGAAGACTTTCTTAAAACTTGCTATATATATATACATATATATACACACACACACATATATACATATATATATATACACATACGTATATATTTTTTTGTGCCTCTGCTTTCCGCCTGTAAAATGGAGGTTGTGAGCTGATTAAATGAGACGATATACGTGGAGTGCTTAGCGTAACACTTGGCACACAGTAAAGTTTGTACTTGACACCAAGGTTACAGAACTGTCGACTGGAAGAGCCATGAGTCAAACCTGGGTCTGACTCAAATCCGATGACGTTGGTAATGATAACTGATTTAACAACTCAGTGCTATTATTCTCCAACCATTTCTCTATCTCCCGAGACCGGCTATGCATTCAGGATTAAAAAAAATATTTTTACTCTGCACCCTCCATTGCTCTTAGAGACAATGTTTACAATGCAGCATCAGGTATTTATCTTACTTGGGAACAGAACATTAGGGACTTTGCCTGTGTTTCCTATCAATGATGTCCACTATGGCCCAGGTTTGAGAAATGCCATATTCTTATTGGCAAATACAAAGGCTCTGTTGACAATTTTTATTCTTACATTGCTTATATGATTATGACTTGTGCTAAATTTCAAATCTCTCTCAAAAATATTTATGACAATATGGTATCTCTGAGAAATCCAGGTGTGTTCTGTTCCATATTGTGTGGTGACATCTCAGGGACCATTAAATTACACTAAAACTGTGAAAGTAAGTTGTAAAAAGGCTGAAGAGAATAACTCATAAATTCAATTAAATCATAATCACTATTTTAAATTTGATATGTAGACTCTTAAAAAAGCTTAGGAAGAACTCATCCAAACAAGAAGTTGAAAAACATCTCCTATGTTCATAGCTGCAATATTCACAATAGCCAAGACATGGAAACAACCTAAATGTCCATCGACAGATGAATGGATAAAGAGGATGTGGTATATATGTGCAATGGAATACTATGCAGACATAAAAAAGAATGAAATAATTCCATTTCCAGCAACATGGACGGATCTAGGGTTTATCATACTAAGCGAAGTCAGTCAGAAAGACAAATACCATATAATATCACTTACATGTGGAATCTAAGTTATGACATGAATGAACCTATCTACAACAAAGAAACAGACTCACAGACAGAGAGAACAGACTTGTGGTTGCCAACGGGGAGAGGGGATGGGGCAGGGATGGACTGGGAGTTTGGGATTAGCAGATGCTAACTATTATACATAGAATAGCTAAACAACAAGGTCCTACTGTATAGCACAGTGAACTATATTCAATATCCTGGGATAAACCATAATGAAAAAGAATATAAAAAAGTATATAAATGTATAAATGAATCACTTGCTGCACAGCAGAAATTAATACAACATTGTAAGTCAACTATACTTCAATAAAAATAAAATCAGAAAAACATCTCCTGTTACATAAGCACATGGCATTCTTTTTTCTTTTACCAGTTCTGTGTTGAGAGTTCCTAACAGCTTCTTTATGTTGATATAAAAATATCAGTAAGACTGACTTTGAAATAAAGTATATTTTAGATTTACAGCTTAATTAAGATGTTTTCTGTGAACTCTTCATCGACAGGAGTAGGCTATGGCAGTTTTTTGACAGTAACAGCAGTGTCAGACATTCACATCATGGCCCTGAGATCCTGAATACGTCTATACAGTCTATTGTTTGTTTTTGACTAAAAGCATGGGAGAACATAAGACCTGCTAACATTATGACGGCTTCTTTCGCTACTAGGCTTTCAACTAGTAGACACACTAGATTCTTCCCTAGTAAGTTAGTGAGGGTTGTGCCCCAAAGAAGGAAAGAGCATTTTTCTTGTTTGGATCCTAGAATAAAGATTATTAGCTAAGACTGGGAGATTTTGACAGTTATTGGAGATAGTGGTTATCTATATGGTTTATTAATGAAAGTGAAAAATTGTAGGATGACAGGATTTATAGTTGATACGTATTTTTAATGTTTTTGAAAAGTATTTTTTTTACTATTTATTAAAGTGAGAAATTGGGTACTTATTCTTCAGAGCAGTGTCTTTGAACACCTATTTTTTCCTTAGTTTTTTTTTTTTTTTTAGCTAGTACATCACAGTTGTTTCTATAGTATCCTTTCTGCCTAAAGTATCTACAAGTATTTTTATCATGTGTCTCCAGAATGAGGTCTTAAACTGTGAGACCATCAATTTATTCTGGGTCATAACATTTTGTTCTAGGGCATTTTCAAAATGTACACTAATGAGTTGGAGATCTGGCAGTGGGACTACTTTCCATTCTATTTCTTACTTTGATTTTGATGCTTCTATTAATAACTAATGTCATTCATAAAAGTGAGGGGAACATTGAACTTCCTTTAGGATCTCTTGCTGTGTACTGTATGAAGTGTTAACCTATTCCTGAAAACTCCAATGGGTTCATATTTTTTCTTTCCTCTCAGGACCAGAAAAATCTATTTTCGTAGTAAAGGCTTTGTAAATAACTCCCAAAGAGCTTGTCAACCTTTCATAGCTTTTCTAAACCTTTCTAGCTTTTCATGAAATTAGCTCTTTCTTAGGCCACCCTCAGGGTCTTCCTACATTGCTTTATTTTTCCATAACTTGCCTCTCATAACATAGGAAATGATATAGATATGGAAGTTCTAGATTGTCTAATAAAATAATAAATTATTTAATAAATATTCTAAATTCCTTTGAAATTGTCTTCCTTGCCTAAGTTTTGAATAATCTGACAATGTCTTTTAGCTCATAATGAGACTAGAGTTTGAAATTAAAATGTCTGTTCTTCGAAAAGTTTAACATGAAGAAGCAATTGAAATTTGGGCTTTCTAAACTGAAAAGAAAAATGAGGCTGATCAGAAAGAAGGCAGAGGGTAATGGAAAAGACAGGGTAGGAAAATAGTAGGGTAAAAGCCATTAGGCTCAGGTTGTGACTTGGAGGAAGCTAAAGTAGTATAGTTTTAGATGTCCTGCATCTTCATGGGACTTGGCAAACAATCTTTGAAGGAAGCAATTCTGGAATCTAATTTTTTGAAAGCTTCTAGTAAGTTTTTTAAAAAATATATCTCCTCTCTTGTTCCAAGTTGTTTTCTAAATGAATATTTTTCCTATCAAATGTCTCCCCCAAATAGTCATGGTAATTCTAAATCATCTTTGAACTGTTGCCATGAAGAGTAATACATAAAATAAACTTCTAGAGACAATATATGGAAAAGATGGAGCTCTAGCCTAGAGGAGGCAAAGTTTCAACTGAGTTAAAACCATGAGTCTGGATAAAGGTGTTCAAATGTGTATACTTCCTATCTCGGCCCCCATCCTAGTATCCAGTCATCAGAGACTGAATATATTGAAGATGGGCAATTCCTGATTCACAGAAGTTTTGCAGAGGAAATCTGGCTCTCACGGACAAAACAAGAAAGGAATAAAGTTCTCATTAGGTTTTGAAAGATGATTCAGGTAAATTTATTCCAACAAGTTACCACTGTGATGAGGCCTTCAGAATTTATCAGCTCTCAGGCTGGCTAAAGAGATAAATTCAATAGATCTATTTTCACCATCCTGTAATTTTTTTTATGAACTCACAACAATAAGTAAGGAGGATTGATAGCATAATGAACAAATTTACTTTATTGTCAGAGTTGGACAGACTCCTGGGCACAAGCCTAGATCAGTACAGAGAAATTGCCTGGTTCAAGTCAAGGGTCTTGAGTCTAGAGTGGGGAGAAGGTCATGACTGGATCTCACTGGGGCCTCCAGGTTTGCTGACAGCCATGTCCACAAAATAAGCACTGGAATAATATGTTGATAAGGCAAGCCAAAATGTATAGAACCTACAGGACTCCACTCTGACATTCGTCATAGTGCCTCAGAAGGGAGATGACACAGAATGATATGTATAGGGTTTTATGATCTGGACACAAATTGTTTTAGGCAGGTGTTTTTTTCCTTTTGTAAATACCACATTCTATTTTTTGAATTATTGAGGAAGTAAATATTCCCTTATTTCCTACACATATCTTAATTTATGCCTCAGGCCTCATATAAATATGTATGTGTAATATTTTAACTTTGCATCATACCAATTTGCATATTGACCTAATTATGGGGTTTTGTTTGATTAATATCTGTACCTATGTAAATAAAAACAGCAAAATAATCTAAAATGGCATGAATAAACATGGATATTGTGTACTTGCATACATATAGTCTCAAAGTTCTTTAAAATTCTCAAATATGATAGCTTAGTAAAGATAGTAATAACCTAGAATAGTTTTAAGGTTGAAATTATAAAGATCAAGAAGATAGCCCATTAAATTCTTTTTTTTTTTTTTTTTTTTTTGGTATGCAGGCCTCTCACTGTTGTGGGCTCTCCTGTTGCAGAGCACAGGCTCTGGACGTGCAGGCTCAGTGGCCATGGCTCACGGGCCCAGCCGCTCTGCGGCATGTGGGATCTTCCCGGACTGGGGCACGAACCCGTGTCCCCTGCATCGGTAGGCGGACTCCCAACCACTGCGCCACCAGGGAAGCCCACCCATTAAATTCTGAAACATTAAATTCAGAAGATATAACTTTGATGGTGTTGATTATAAAGCAGTGGAAATAACCAGATAACATCGTTTGCTATATAAAGTCAATTGCTCCATGTCAAACAGTGATGCACAGAACTACACAGAGTAATGCACAGAACTATGTAATATTATTCTGTAGAAAAATCATCCCTGTAGTACTTTTATACATTCAAATCTTCAGTCCAACATCAATAACTATACCACTCACCTTTGTGCAGTATTTTAAACAAGGGAAGTATATAAAACATTTTCTGTATCAGAATACTTTTCATATATTTTATTGAGAATTAGCTTGTTTTTCTGAACTATACACGAAACTGTTGAACCAATGAAGAGCAGGTACAAGCTTCTAATGCAGCCATTTTTTTGTGTGCGATAGTTTAGCGATAATGACGTATATCCTGATGGCAAATACTGAATAATACTTTAAAAATCCATTAGCCCGTTACTGTATTTGGTGTAACGAATGATGTTTATTTGCACGACATCTTTGCTCTTCTTGGGATTAAACTCTCAAGAGACTGGGTAACCAAGTAGCCATAAGCCCAAATTCTAAGTAAATCAAAACTGTATATTTATCTACACCAAGGGAGCCTGAAAGAGAATGCTATTCTCATAGAGTGAAGAATAAAAGAACAAAGGCACATAGTTTTGCATAAATGATGTAGTAAATGCACATCTCCTCTAAGATTCTGAGATAAAAGTGTGGAAGAATGGAAAAGAGCTTTTCTAAAACACTGCTGAAGCAGGTAAACTTCATTGATCCTGGCACTCACTTGGGTGCACCGGAGACAAAGTGTCTGGGATCCCCAGGATACTAACATTACTGCATGAGACTCAATACAAAGTAGGAACTAAGGATTGGAGACAGTGGAAAAAAGTACACAATATTCTCTATCTTTTTTTTTTTTTCTTTGCGGTACGCGGGCCTCTCACTGTTGTGGCCTCTCCCGTTGCGGAGCACAGGCTCTGGACGCGCGGGCTCAGCGGCCATGGCTCACGGGCCCAGCCGCTCCGCGGCATGTGGGATCTTCCCAGACTGGGGCACAAACCCGTGTCCCCTGCATCGGCAGGCAGACTCTCAACCACTGTGCCACCAGGGAAGCCCCATAATATTCTGAGTAGTTTATGTGGCATGCTCAAGTGTCCCAGCTAGAGGCATGGGTTCCCTAGACATTGTCTGCCATTTCTCAATCTCTGAACTGAACAACAATCTGGTATTTCTTTCTTTGGTCAACATGGACCATCTCAGAAAAAGTGAAATGCCAATAAAAGGAGAGTGGGAGAGGGAAAATCGAGGCTTGTAGAGGAAATGAAAAGAGTAAGATATACATTTTTAAAACTATAAAACCTACTACACCTGTTGATTTTTCTACCAAGAAAATGAAATTATCAAGTGTAGTCACTAAAGGCAGAATAAAAAAATAGTTAACTCCCTATCCACTAATTTCCTTTTTGAGCCCCCCAAAACATGAGGTTTTATATGAATAACTCTAACTTTAGCATTCTATAAAGATATCCTGTTATGTATAAAAATTATTATTCATATTGAAATAAAATGGGATCTTTTTCTAGATATAAGTATATATAGCCTCATATGGATTTCACATGTAGTATTATGTGGCAATTAGATTAATAATTACAAAATATGTAGGAAGAAATAGTAAATACATTATAGCTATAAAGAACCATTAAAATATAAGTTGAAGAAAATATTTAATATTGACAATGTTTATTACAAATGTGAAGGGAAAGAATTTATGCATAGATAAAATATTCCTGATTTTATAAAGATATAATTAGATATGCATTTGCCTGGCTAATAGGTACATAAACACAACTAGGATAAAGATGAATTTTATAATCAAAATGTACAATAAATATTGACTCAAATTATATTGGTATATTTCAAGTAATAGATAATTTCATTTAGAAATCTATAGATTTTTTGGAGTTTTAGTACGTTTCTGAAATATTTATAAATGTATTAGTGTTTTATCAATATCAAGTTGAAAATTCTCATTGTTTCCTTCAGTCAATTTAATTTTGTTTACATTATACATGTTTAGTAGAGTCCCTAATATGAATTGCTCAGTGAAGTTGGCTACTATTAATGTCTTCTATTATTATTCACATAGTCAATGAATGTTTATATGCCCACTACAGCTTTAGATTGCAACAATGTGTAAACGACAAAAATTCTTATATTTATAAAGTTTATATTCTAATCAGAGGACAAAAACATAACAGGTATGTGGCATGTTTAGAAGTGAGAAATGCTATGGAGAAAACAAAAAATGAAGCTGCAATTGTAAATAGTAGTCTGGGAAGGGTCACTGGAAGATATTTGAGTAAGGTTCTGATGAGGTAAGGGAAGCCACAGGGTATATGGTAGGATTATTAGTAAAAGACATTAAAGTTTAGGAACAAGTGATGCTCACAAATCCCTGTGAAGTACAATAGTCACATATTCTCATTTTCTCAATTACACAAATTAAAAAAACTTTAGACTAACATAATTTAAGTCTATTACAAATAACATGTAGGTTTTGAAATCAATCTCAAGAATCCAATTCTTTATTTTATTCTCCCAGGGCAGGGAGTATGATAAAGATCTGAATAGAAATGCCTGATAACTTTTTATCCCAGAACAAATCCACAAGAAATTATACAAAACACAACAACATTACGATAAGCATTTTAGTACCTCACTTTTGCATTTGAGAATAGGATTGGTCATTACCAGATAGTGAAGGAAGGAGCCACTAAAGAAAAAAAGAGCCTAAAGGAATAAAACAAAATGGATGTCTATATGCCAGAAGGTGTATTTTGCTGTTGTTGGTCTATAGATGTTAATTATACCCAGCTGATTGATTGTATTGAGTTCAACTATATCCTCACAGATTTTCTGCTTGCTGGATCTATTTCTGAGAGAGCGGTGTTGAAATCTCCAGCTCTACTAGTGGACTCATCTCTTTCTCTCTGCAGTTCTATCAGTTTTTGACTCATGTAGTTAGAGCTCTGTTAGGTGCAAACACATTAAGAATTGTTATGTGTTCTAGGAGAAATGTACCCTTTGGCTAATGTGATATTATTCCTGATAAATTTTCTTGCTTTGAAGTCTGTTCTGTCTGAAATTAATATAGCTAGTCCTGCTTTCTTTTGATTAGTGTTAGCATTGTATATTTTTCTCCATCCATTTACTTTTAATCTACGTGTGTCTTTATATTTAAAGTGGGCTTATTGTAGACTACATAGTTGACTTGTGTTTTTTGATCCATGCTGAAAACCATTTTTATTGGTGCATTAAAGGTGATTGGTATATATACACTACCAAATGTAAAACAGATAGCTAGTGGGAAGCAGCCACATAGCACAGGGAGATCAGCTCGGTGCTTTGTGACCACCTAGAGGGGTGGGATAGGGAGGGTGGGAGGGAGGGAGGGAGACGCAAGGGGGAAGAGGTATGGGGATATATGTATATGTATAGCTGATTCACTTTGTTATAAAGCAGAAACTAACGCACCATTGTAAAGCAATTATACTCCAATAAAGATGTTTAAAAAAGTGATTGGTATTAATCCAACTATATCTACCATATTCATGACTGTTTTCTACTTGTCCTCATTCTTTGTATTTGCCTTTATTCTTGCTTTTGTGGTTTTGAGTATTTTATGATTCCATTCTCTATTTCTTAGCATACAAGTCATTAAAAAAAAAAAAAAGAAATGCTTTCAGCATTCACCCTTGATTTTGCAATATACATTTACAACTAATCCAAGTCCACTTCCAAATTACAGGATACTAACTCACAGGTAGTACAAGTATCTTTTAGTAACAAATAATCCCAATTCCTTCCTCCCTTCGCTTAGATTGTTTATTTCACACATAAAAATGTGATTAAATCTAGTCTTTTATTGAGCCTATGCCTCTGGACTGTGAGCTCTAAGTGGTTTTTGTCCCCCCCGCCCCTTAGATGGGACAACATAGCTAGAGTGGGCTGGGGTTGGGTATATTCCTTTCCCCAGATCAGTTAGACTCTGATGGTACCCCAGCAGGTTAAGGTCTGGTAACTTAGTTTCTGAGGGCAGGTCTTGCTAAGACCAGAGTGGTCTGGTGTATTTCAAAATGGTTTTTTACCCTTCTGCTGGAAGCACAAGGGGAATTTTCTCTAATGTTAATTGTGAGAACCTGGGGGAGCTTCTGGAGGTAACTATCACTAGGGTAGGAAAACCTGAATTGGAATTGACAAATTGCTGTTGGCCAGTGTGGGTGACCCAGTTAAAAATGCCAAGTGTACCCAATCATTTGAAATACACCAGAGCACTCTGTTCTCCTCAGTAAGGCCTCTCTCAGGAGAAACTAGCCAGAATAATGCTGATACATTGTATGTAAACCACATTTTCATTACCTGTATCCATTATGATGGAATACATTGCCAGGTGATTAAAGTATACAATGTTTTCTAAAGTTGTTTTCAGAATATTTTAAAATTTAGACAAGACACACGTGCCAGCTCCAAACCAGAGCAACTGGTATACTAACTCTGTTCATTTATTCTGAGTAACAGAAACATTGTCTTAGTAATTGAACTCAAGTACCTCTTTTTATTTACCAAAGTGAGTATTGGCTTAGATATGGACTGCTTTAGTGGCAGAAATATTTTTCACCTGGAATCGCATAGTGAAAGATTGGAACACTGATCTAATCAAAAACAATCAACTGGCTTAATTTCTATATACATATTTGTAAAAAGTGATTGATATTTCAGATTTAAAAAATAGAGGCAATGGATTTATGAAAGTTAAACGGTAATTTTATGGGGAGAGGGAAGAATAGGTAGTCTAATTCTCTGAACTTCAAGACTTTCATGTAAGTAAAAAGAAATATGAGGGTTAACATTAAATTTGGGAAAAGTGTTCTTCTGTCATTAAATTATAAGATTTTATTATCTAAATATTTTTATAATTGATGGGAATTAACTTTAAAAATACATTTTTTACCCAGGTATACCATTCAATTTTACATTTTCATAGTTTTTCAAAATATTCATCATGAGTAACTAAATAAACAAAAATACATTTTAGATTGCTTTGTGCTTCCCTGGTTTACTGAAATGACCTTACTTCCCAAAGAAATTTGATTACCCATCCATTTGAATAGGTTAATCAGAGCACAATATTGAGTTAATCAAATAAACAGCATATAATACTATCTGAAGATGATGTGCTCAGATATAGAAACGCTAAAAAAAAGGTAATTAAAACCAAACACTTATAAGTGACTGAAAGAATAAAGAAGAACCAAACAAGCTGAGCAGAGATTCACTCAACACGGAGAAGGGCTCTGTATTTCAAATGTATTTAGTCTTACGCAGCAACGCAATGTCAGGTGAGAAAGTTTTACCCTCATTTTTGTGTTTTTTCCACCTTGTAATATGGTTTGGTGAAATAAGCACGCAGTCTGACCTAAATCAGGACACAGTCCTCAATGATTTTATTTTTTCTTACTGTATTCAACAATGGATGCATCTTTTACATGGATTTGTGAGGAAATCAATATTTACTTCTGCATAATCCATACTATTAAGACATTTTAAGTGCCAAAGAATATTTATAACGACCAGATATGCTGTAGAAGTCAGCTTCTGAAACTATGAGAAGCTGCTGGTTTAGTTCTGGAGTTATCCTAAACTTAAAACATCTAACAAAAAAACCTTGAGAAGTGCTATACAGATACATAAAATGAGAGAATTCATCTGTTGCTAAGATTAGTTCTTTGAATACTGAATAGCGTTTTCATTTCAACTTAATAGGTAAAAATGAGTGATTTTTCACTGTTATTTCCATGAAGAAAAATTATTTAAAAGAAAAAGCTAAACTGTATGAATTATGAATAATTCTCTTCTTTTAGTACAAAAAAACCTTTTCCTGGCTGGCTTTGAACTTTCTCATGTTTTCAACTATCCCTTATATTAAAATGATCTTAACTTCTATATTTTCTTGATGTCCTAAGCCAAAAAGACTAAGCAAGTAAACACCTAAACAGGAACCTTAAATTCAATAGGCATAAAAAGTGAAAAATTATGACCTCTAATGAGCTTCATTATGATCCAGTGCCTTCCACTATTCTTTACTTTTGTTTTTTGGAGAATCAAACAAAGCATCAATATCTAGTAACTTACAGTAAAAATCTGGAAGTTTCTCACTTAAAGTCTCTGCGACAATTTTGTAGCCAGGCCACTTTGTAAAAACTGGACAAAGCTCCACCCAAAAGTTAGTTTGAATGTGGAGATAGATGACACACACACACCCCAAGAAAGTATAAAAAGATTTATAACTTACGTAAGTGAGGTCTCGGATGAGCAGAGCAGAGCAGTCACAAACAGGCCGAAAAACAGCTTGAGGGAGCAAAGGAAAGCAGCCTGGCTTGGGGCTTTTATTGTGGTTAGAGGGCGGGCCTGGATGAGGACTCCCATAGGAAGGCAGGTGACTGGGTAGTTTGAATCATGTGCTAAAGGGGGAACACCTGGGCTTCCTTATCATAGTGCCCACGTGAGAGCAGAGGCAGAAGAAGAGTCAGGTGTGAGGCTTAAAAGCTGTTTGCAGTCAAACATCAAAACATGACAAACTATTCACACAATCACCAACGTGGTCTTCTAATGTCACCACCCAAATTTTTCTTAGCTTTTCTTCACTCTCCACTCCTACTACCCCCTTTTAGTTTTAAGAAGTTATCTTTGTCTGAATCTCTGTGACAGATTGCTGACTCATCATATTACTGTAATCTTGTATTCAAATTCTGTCCTTCATACGTACGGTTTCTAGAACACAGAAAAAATTACACTAATCTTTCCACAGCATCCTCTGCTCCCAAAATCTTTTGTGCTTAAAGAAAACTAAAGTATATCTTTATTATGACACATGCAATATATTGATCTTTTTACCTGTTTTTCATCTACCCGTCAATCCATCTCCCTCAATATGCTCTTTAAATAGGAGTCACATCTACTAATTATTGTATCATGTTAATTGCCTCTGTGTCTGGCACATGGAATGGCAATAACAACTGCTGAAAATTTAAACTTTGGAGGCTCAGGACTGAAGATCCCAACCATCATTGGAGACTCCCTGTCCACGGAATTAGTTTTCTGAGGTACAATCTCACATGCTATTTAGAATTAGATCAAATAATTAGAATTATTTCAATTAATAAAATTAGTTAAGAATTAGATAAAATCTCAAATAATTCAAAACAGATCTTTTCAGTTTTCATATAATTTAGAAAATGTATTTCTACCTAATGATGAGCAGGTGATAAAGTTAAACTAGTTCAATTCCTCCTGCGTGTGTTTGGTAGGCTTTTCCCACTGCATACTCTTAGGAAAGGGCCTAACCTTAAAAGCAAAAAGGCACTGTCTACTTTGAATAAAATTCCATTTGCATAAAAACTCATTAATGGCCAAGATACCATATTCTAAGATTTCAGTAAATAATAGCATATGAATAAAAAATTTTAAAGTTTTCAACACAGTAGTTTGAAATGGAAATTTGGGGCTGAAAAATTATATATATTCTGTTCTTTCCAGCATGTAATGCATTTGAACCTTTTCTTCAGCTGTATATACAGTACTGGACTTCAAAAATAACTAAACAAAAATGAATATAACTTCATTATTAATTATTTTCTATTATGTTAAAGGACACAGACTAAAATATTGCCGAGTATATGGAGTGTTGTTTTTTTAGTCTTCACACACTCAGGTGGTAATAGTTAGTGTATTCTCAACTTATTTAACAAAAGAATTCACATCACTGATATTTGGGAGTTATTTCATACCTAGAGAAAATAATGCGTCTTTAGCAAGACATAATTTTGCTCCCCAATTTGATCCTAGATATTCTCCAAAATTGACAAAGCTCTACAGAATAAAGATTAGGAATCAAATATCTCTGCCGGCATTTGTGAGTAATCAGTGTATAATGTAAGAGAGATAAGATCATCCAGTGATTTGAATGAAAACTGAAATAACTGTAGCTTTATTTACAAATTTTTCTTTATATTTTATTAATAATAAACCATGAGTCCTTATGCAATACAATGTGTTCAAAATATTAAACATCTTTAAATAATCATTTATATACATGCAGTTTTACACAGTGAGAAATAAAATATAATTCAAACACAGTACGATGGTCTTCATATGTGTACCTAAGAGTGTTCCATAAATTTGGATAGTAAATTTAAATCTTCATGTTTATATGTGTATGAATGGTTTTTGTGTGCATACCTCTCCCTACTTAAGATAACTTTCAGAGTTCTAAAATAATATAACAGAAATAACTAGTATAATGGGCTTTCCAAAAAAATTCTGAATTTGCCATATGTACAAATTTTAATTCATAAAAACTATTTAAATAATTATTATCAAGATGTACTGATCTTGATTTCATAGTTAAGCTAATTAGACTAGTAACATGATTAATAGTAGCTTCTTCAAAGGCATTTTTAAAAAATGGTGTCCACTTTGTAATGGTGGATCCACACAGAGAACAGTTTTAAGATCATGGCACACATGCTTTGATACTTCCTTCATTTTTCATAATTCAGGGAGAGGTGTATATTAGTTTGATCTGAGGCAGAGAAGTGAAGTAAGATTCGAAATTTTGAGGTAACAGACACCTACCTTAACAAGACTGGCGATCGTCATTGCTTCCTCTGTCCCTTCAGAGGGACATCATCAATATTCACAACAATGGACCTATCCAAAGATTGCCAGCTACTTCCCTGAAAGGGAGATGACGTCTATGAAGATGCTCTTTTCCAACCAAAAATCAAGTCGTTGACAAAAAAGACTCACTGAATTCCATTATAAAGCCCCATGTGTGTGATAGTAGCAAACAAGATAACTTTAGAGATGGGAGAGAAGGGTTTTCTGGGGTCTTTACTTTGGGAAATACTACTTATTGATTAGTTCATGATTGGATAATGATTCATCTAAGAAAAACTATTCAGGTAAGGTAACTATCATCAAGCATAGAAGATTTGGTCACAAGGAGCAACAGAGAATGAGAGTAAACAGCTACCTGCTACAGCAAGATCCCTGTAAGTGGAAAAAGGGAAAGCTTTCAACTGTAAGCTCTGTTAAGTTCTTGTCATTGGTTTTGTGGAATCCAGTGACATCCACAAGTGTTCTACATGTGGTTATTTAAAATATCTTGGTCCCAAGGATCCAAATTTACATATACTTAGATGTTCTCATAAACACTGAAATATATATTTATGTAATTTAGCCTTTAATTTTTGGAAGCTCCCCCTTTCCTGGAGCCATTTTAATTGATACTGAAATCTAATTGGTTTCAAAACCAAAGTTTTGACTTGGGAAAAAAAGATGAACTCTGGCTGTCCACTTGCAGAAGTGGCGGACTCTCAGGAGATAAACTGCTCTTGGTGAGTAGGAAAACCCTTTCCTTCTCCTTGTTCTGGGTGTGGACATTGAAGAGGGTGGAAGGAAAAGATGTCTCTGGTGGGAAGGTCATCTGAGAGCACAAGCATTGAACAGAGTAGAGACTGGCCCCTTGTTAAGTGTCGTAATATCCACTATTGAAAAGACTTTGGATTGACCTACAAGGAGTTTCCTTCATCTCAATAAGCTGAGCACCAAATTCCGTAACTAATACAGAGCTTGTATCTGCAAAATCCACCGCCATTTTATCATCCACATCGGCATCAGGTAAAGCTTAGCTAAGCAATTTACATTTGATTTTGCCTACCGAACAGTCCAGAAAGTTTAGAAATATTTCATTAAGTGCCTCTGAAAACTTTTATGTACAATGTCTTTTGTCAGTCAGTACATGTACATTTTGAATTCACTAGAGCAACAAACTTGTGGTCAGTTTGCAAATAGGGTTCCAGAATCTAATTTATTGTCTTAGAAATGTGAATGTATACGTTTATGTTTCTTTTATATCAAGATATTCTTGTGGCTGTGAAAAATTAAGCACTTCCTGAGACAAAATGTGGTTACAGACCACAAGGTTGGTATATATGCCTAATAAAATATTTATTAGAGTCATCGTCTAGAATATTGCATTTATGTTTTGGGAGGAAAGCATGATTTTGTGTGAAACGTATTTGAAATATTTTTACCTACCAGAAATAGTTAAAATAACATGAAATATCCTGTTATACTATAATTTAAAATCCCTTTCAAGTTTTAATGACTTAAAAATTAAGGGAAGTTTCTAACAAGTAAGTAATTTGATGCTTCTTAAAGGAAAAAACACTAGAATCTTGTATGTTCATATTAGTGAATCTCTATGTTATCAAGTGTTTCTAGATCATCTACTGTGTTGGCCATGAGAATACATCTCTCCTATCTTCAACTGCATGGAGCATAATAACCTGATAGCCCCAGCCGCTGAGCTCTGCAAGACGTCATCGTGTTTGTTTGGGGGCCACACTTCCCACAGGCTGCTTCCAGCCAGTGACTATACATGGCGGGGATACTCCCATTCCTGGGAGACTCAGGGGTCTTCTGGTGATGATTTTGGTTTAAGGGCTCCCTGAGGATTCCCCAAAGCTTTGCTGACCTTTTCTTAGTACTGCACCAAGGGTTCTTCCAACAAACACTTTCCTTCTTTCCCTCTCCTTCACTCAGGATCAGAGCTGCATGGAGGTATGTGTATATATACACATATATACATATATATGTGTAACTGAATCACTTTGCTATAGACCTGAAACTAATGCAACATTGTTAATCAACTATACTCCAATATAAAATAAAAATTAAAAAAAAGAAGTCATGTTTACCTCTCTATGCTCTTAAATAGTAAATAACAGTGTGTCAGGACATGATATAACAGTTTTACAAGACAGCAGCACAGTGAACATCTGTTGCATAAGTGAATAAAGAGCCATCACTAAAATCCACAAATAGGAGTTCAGCCACTAAGGGTAGTCTTTAAGTCGAACCACTTTCAATGAACGGACATTTCCATCAAATCCCATGCACTTCAAACTTGGGTGGCAATATCAACACTGTGAATTGTCGTGACTACTAGAACCATGTATCAGGCTTGTTCAGGTGTAGGATGTACCTTTCACTGACTCTCACTTGAGTATCTAAATTTTCTATTCTGGAATTTCCAGAATTTTGTATATACATCTACTTACTGTATATCTATATCTATATCTACATCCATATATAGTCAATATGTTATATTTAAATATATAGTTAGTATATATATTTACTTGCTTATTAAATATATACACATGCTTTTTTCTTCTCCATCCTCAGAACTTGACCAAGGAAAATTTTTCCGCTGTTTTAAAAAATGCTGTTTAAGAAAACCTAGAGGTACTAATTATTTTCTGGAATCACAAGCCAAATCACATAATCAGAGATAAAACCAAATTTATGTAACACAAAGCACACTCTGCAAAGTTTTGCAAAGTATTGATTGCAAGGTTCTGTAACATCAGCAAGGGGGCACACTTATTTGTCAATGTAATCTATCTTTTTGGTTCCTCCAATGCCTGAAACTGTGCCTGGCATAGTTTATGAAAAAAAAAAATCCTAAGTAAAACGAAATCATCGTGGAGTTAGTTGCATAAACAATATGAAAGAAAAAAAAAGAATGTCATCTGGAATATGTTTATTAATAACTAAAGAACATCAGGTGCTTTCCAATAATTAAAATCTATTAATTAGTTCTTGACAAATACCTATCTTTCACAAAACTATAAGAATGTAAAAATGTTTATTTGGAGGTCTCAAAATACTTTACATAAAATTGCTGAAAGTAATTTAGTAATATTATACTCCAGTACAGAACATGTTTTGCTTGGAGAAGAAATGTGTGAAATTGTGTTGTTTATTAACTCTGCTGTGGTAGGCAAGTCAGAAGCAAATTTGCCTGCAGTATATCCAAGAAAATTCCCACCTCTAGAAATTTTTAAGACAGAGGATAAGAAAAATGTACTTTGAGGCATTATCTAGGCTTGACACATTAAATGGAATATGCGTTCCCATTTCAATGCACCCTACTTTTTATTTATTTGCATTTATAATTGTATTTGTTTTTATGTGCATTTATTTTGTATTGATTTGTATATAGAAGCTAGGAAGAAATGAAAACTTTTCATACTATCTACCTAGCTAGTAAAGGAAAAGTTAACAATTACCAATTGATTGCAATCTTACACAATTTTAATGGGGAGATCCTCTTATTACAAAGACAGGATTTAAAAATCAGAGTAAGAAGAAGCAGTTCCTTTTTTATAAAACCTACTTAAAAGTTTTTATTGCACCTAATAGAATTAGATGCCATCTCAACCCTGAATGTCTTTCTTTGACTGGCAACTTTAAGAGAAAACAGAGTTCAGTTTTCTAAGACTGAGGCATTATTAGTGGACGGTGCACACAAATAGTTACACTTACTGAATGAAGGCAAAAGAGCTCAAGAAAGTTTTAAGAAACGGGATACGTGAACCAAGCATTGCAGTATCCACTCCCATCAGCTTAGGAAAAAGGCTTCACAGGGGTAGCAGCACCAGCCCTGACAGGTACATTCCTGTTATTTGACACCTTACTAATATTAGCCATCACAAGGCTGTCAACCTGCTGAAGGTCCCCTAAGGAGAAGTGTCACATGCAAAAACCATTCCCAAAGGACCCATTGGGTACAACTATATGAAGACAAGTGGAAAATAACAGCACTCCCAAACGCAGCAGCCAAGTTGTAATGTGCCTTTAAGAACAGTTTAAATGTCAGCGTTCAGAGTAGCGAAACACCAACAGGCTAACAGGCAGGCACACGTATAAACAGCCACAGCAAGCAAAAACTTTCAGGATTATATTTGGAACCCAATCGTCACCAAAAGACTCCCGGGATTTTTGTTGCTTAAATAAACTTGTTTAAAACAGGAAAGGAAAAGCTGGTTAAATGAGTGTCAGTTTCAGGACTCCTTTTCGAACCGCGAGAAACTTGCCCTGACCGTGCGCGCCGCCTCTGGAGTCCGCATTCCAAGTCTCCGAGGACCGCCCGGTCCCTGGTGGTTCCCTCGGGCTGCGGGCGTCCGGGGATCCTCCTTCCCGGGTCCTCAGCCTCCGCGGCTCCTCGCGGCGGCCCCGCCGTATGCGCTCCGCGGCCCCCGCTCGTCCAGCCGCGCCGCTCCCCGCCCGCGCGCGCCTGCCCGGGGAAGGGGGCTGGAGGCACTTCCGTCTGCTGAGAGTCCCTGAAGCGGCGCCGAGAGGGCAGCTGTTCAAAGCTCCCCAAAGTTAGGGCGCAGTCACACACAGGATCATTTACTCTACACTCCTAGGACCGTGGGTGGGAAGAGACCCATTATTCACTACATAAAAGAAACTCATTAGCGAAGTAGGATGACTGTCACTTAACCTGACAGTGAATTAGACCAGGTCACCTTTCTCCCATGGCTTTTGGTGCCGTCAGCATGAGTCCTTAGGGTCGCAGGTTCCTGACAATACAAACCACAGACTGAGAGCTCCCCCAAAGAAGAGGCTGAGCCGCTGCTTCTAAGTCCTCAGAATCCAGCAGTGTGCCTGAGCATGGAAGACACAGGACAGCAGATGGGCTTGTTGAAGGAGTGGAATGAAATTATACAAGGAGGGAAGCTGAGCGTTTCCCTCTATTAGACAACTTTTTAAATGATCATTTGTCCTGGGCTCTAGCAGGCAAGGGCAGGCTAGAATTGACATAATTTGTTGTTTTGTTCTCCAACATCGGTGTTTGATTAGGGGGCTTAGTCATCACCCCCCTCCACCTCATTTTGGTTCCAGTAACACAAAGCACAGAAGGGCCAATCATCCTTCCCTCCTTCCATTCACTTTAGATGATCCAAACTCCTGCCCTGACAGCAGGTGACCTGATGTAGACTTGCCATTGATGTCATTATATCTGCCTAATGATAGGTGTCTTTCAGAGATAAGATTGTGGAATGTCACGTCCTCCAGAGACAGAAAGATAGCCATCCTTATCAACAGTTTTCATTCACTTAGAATGCACAAGAGTATACATTCACACTCTACATTTATGTTAACTCTCCCACTTTTTAAAAACGATCCTGTCACCTGTTACAGTAGAATCTGAGAAAGTCCAAACCAGCTGGACATCCAGCAAAATGTCACAGTGGTCCATATAATAAACAAACTGGATGTGGAGGAAGCAACTAGTGTCTTGGAGGCACAGACTCTAAAAGGCAGTACATAAATCTTACAAAGATACATATCAGAAAACTTTTGGGGACCCTATGGTCTGGGACGTGCTAGTGTACCCCTTCCAAAGTAAAGGATGAATTAATCCATCTCGCACCTTCCAGAGCTAATAAGGAAGTTCAGTGCCTGGTATGCTTTTCTGAATCCTGAAAGCAGCATTTTCCATGCTTGGGAATACTGCTTTGACCCATATACAAGTTAACATTAAAGGCCACTAGCTGTGTGGAGAAAAGAGTAAGAAGTGCCTGAAGTGGGTCTGGGCGGCCGTGCAGGCAGGCTTGCTGTTTAATCACGGCAAATCCTGTGGAATTAGAGGTATCAGTGGTGGGAAGAGATGCCAGGAGTTATGTAAGCCCCAGGCTGTGGGTATTAATGTCAAAGTTTATTTTTAAGAACAAAAATTATTGATTCTTTTTCCTCATGTGAAACTCAATCATTTGTCTTATTTTTTCCATAAAATAGCAACGATTTTATTAATATTTTAAGGTGCTGATAAAAATTATGGCAATGCAAATTTCCACTTTCTTAACTTAAGCTACTTAAAGTTTGAAAATTTGCTAAATCATACTTTG
The DNA here is from genome assembly GCF_003031525.2 of Neophocaena asiaeorientalis asiaeorientalis. Classification (NCBI taxonomy): domain Eukaryota; kingdom Metazoa; phylum Chordata; class Mammalia; order Artiodactyla; family Phocoenidae; genus Neophocaena; species Neophocaena asiaeorientalis. The sequence goes on from NW_020173763.1 coordinate 2,004,009, forward strand.
AGATGTATCTTATTAAACTTCGTAGAAAATCTAAATGCTACCCTGTGTGCACAAGTTCATTCACCCCTCAGCTTCTGCAGGGACTGTTCCCTGGTTTAAAGCAGAAGTCTGGGGCTTCCCTGGTGGCGCAGTGGTTGGGAGTCCGCCTGCCGATGCAGGGAACACGGGTTCGTGCCCTGGTCCGGGAGGATCCCACATGTTGTGGAGCGGCTGGACCCGTGAGCCATGGCCGCTGGGCCTGCACGTCCGGAGCCTGTGCTTCACAACGGGAGAGGCCACAACAGTGAGAGGCCCACTTACCACACACAAAAATAATAATAAGTTTAAAAAAAAAAGAACTCTGGGATCACCATTCTTCTCTTTCTAGTCATAGCATATTCTGTCTATACTAGTGATTCTCAAACTTTGCACCCTATTAGAATCACCTAAGGAGATTTTAAACAGCCTGCTGTTGAGGCCACACTCCACACCAATTTAATCAAAATCTCTCTGGTGGAATTTATAGACATCAGTAGTTTTTTTTAAACTCTGCTGGTGATTCCTAATAGAAGTCAAGTTTAATAACCATGGTATACACTTTTCAAAGGCCATTACGGGCTTCCCTGGTGGCGCAGTGGAGTCCGCCTGCCAATGCAGGGGACACGGGTTCGTGCCCCGGTCTAGGAAGATCCCACCTGCCGCGGAGCAGCTGGGCCCGTGAGCCATGGCCACTGAGCCTGCGCGTCCGGAGCCTGTGCTCCGCGACGGAAGAGGCCACAACAGTGAGAGGCCCGCGTACCGCAAAAAAAACACAACAAAACAAAGGGCATTACACACTTGCTACTTCCTTACATTCTTGACATCCCAACAAAATGAATTTCCATGAGTAAATGGGCTTTCCTGTCCTATCATTCATATCATTCATTTACTGATCTGCAGATGTAGAGATTTATTATGTGTTTTGTTAGACAGTTGATGAAAATAGGCTTTTTAACATCTTAAACTTTATTAATAAATAGCAATATTTTTCTTATTAAAATATGAGGAAGAGTTTTCAAAGTAAAATTTATGAATTTATTTTATACATAGGGAAAAGACTTAACAAGAATATATAAAAGAAAAATGTAAACATAAGTTTCAGGATTTTATAAAATATCTGATATACATTTTTTTAAAGAGGTATGGCTGATTGTCATTATCTTTTTTTTTTTTTTTTTTTTTTTTTTTGCGGTACGCGGGCCTCTCCCGTTGCAGAGCACAGGCTCCGGACACGCAGGCTCAGCGGCCATGGCTCACGGGCCCAGCCGCTCCGCGGCATGTGGGATCCTCCCGGACCGGAGCACAAACCCGTGTCCCCTGCATCGGCAGGCGGACTCTCAACCACTGCGCCACCAGGGAAGCCCTATCATTATCTTTAATATGCATTGTTCTGAATTGAAGCGATCCTGTCTGTATAATTGTACTATATACCTTCAGGAAATACAAAAAGTGAATGAAAATACATGAGCATTACAGAGTGGAACAAGAAAAAAATATAACATTTTATGAAGGTTGCATTTCTATAAATCAGCACTCTCTAATTCAAGATGAAAATAATTATTCATACTCAAAGGCTGTCATGTTTAAGAGGCACTTCGTAAATGTTAAAAAAAATAACAGCAGTGTTCTTTTGGGGGAAAGTTTCATAAGATGTATACCTATTATGTGATACTGTAAGACTATAAAAACAAGGATCCAGAATGCACATATTTAGGGGATCTAATGAAATAGTTGCAAAATATTTTTGATAACTTATTAATAAAATTTTATTTGTAACCTCATTAATCAATTTTCTAATCAGCAAACTAAAAAACAAGATCAATGGGGTGACATCATAATTTACAAAATATTTAACGATTGTCATCTCATTGAACATTGAGATTGTTTTATGCCTTATTAAACATCTTGCCCGTGATGTAGTCATGGCTTAGGAGATGTACTAACTTATTCAACCTGTAAGTCAGTGACAGAGAGAAGCCTCAACTCCACTCTTTCATCTCAGAGTCGTCATTCTTTTTTTGATTAAAAAACCCATAATACTTGGGGACTACTTTTACTGTGGTGGTAAGGTATTATAATAATACCATCCCATATATTTAAAAAATAAAAATTTACTCTGACCATTTAAATCTCTGGAAACAGATTATTGTTTTCAAACAACACAACAGGGCTTTTGTAATACCTCAATTGTTTTCTTTCTCTGAAGAAAGAAGTATAAATAAACAGAATATTATCTGTAATTGGTACAATTTTAGATATAATTTCTTTTCTGCTTAAGAGAGATAATGGGCTGACTTATCTGCCTACTTGTGGTAAAATAGAACGCTGGTGAAAATAGAAAATTTCTATTATTGTTTTTTTCTTTCATTGGCAGGTCATTTAGTACTTTTGGTATAGAAACTCTAGAACCCATTTGAATGCATTTTATACTCTGAGGTTTTATATAAAGTCAAATATTTCAATGATTTGCCATTTCAAGAATAATTCCACACTTCAGAATTAAGGAGAATCAATGATTTTTTTGGTAATGTTTATTTAATGATAGCAAATCAATTGCTGCGACAAATGTCTTGCCAGAAATGTTCCTTGAAAATCTCTGTAAATTCATGACCTAAAGGTCATATCTGTTTCGCCAGCTATACCTTTGACTAGAATGCTCATATCAGATCTTAGTCAGCCTCCTCTGCAGCCGCAACTACAATCATATGGAAAAAGCCAAAGTAACTACTGTGTAGCTAAATAGCTGGGTCTGAGTACTCTTCGGGAGAATGGATGACATCTCTAGTTAATAATATCAAGAATCTGTGATCAAGAATTCACTGCATACTCTGAGTCAATTTATAATTAATTTACCGTATATCATTTATCATATATACTCTAGGAGCTTGTGGTGAAGCAGGAAAAGTATGGAATTTGGGAGTGAGGGGCCCCCTTCCATGTCCCTGATTCTCCAATGTGCTTCCTGGATAAGAGTCATTTGGAATTCTCATTAGAAAGCATATTTTGGATTCTAGCACAAAACCATACTCTAGAATATTTGATAGAGATATGGGGATCTATATTTTTATGAACTACTCAAGATAAATCCTGAGAACTCTGTTATTCCCACTTCTATCTAAATTTTTCTTATCTATAAAACAGAGTTTCTCAAACTCAGTACTGTTGATATTTTGGCCCCGATTATTCATTGTCTGGAGGCGGTACTGCACATTGAAGATGTATTGACAGCATCCCTGACTTCTACCAACTAGATGCCAGTAGAACCATCCCCCAGGTGGGAAAACCAACAATGTCTCCAGACATCACCAAAGCCTCTGGGTGACAAAGTACCCCAGATGGAACCTGATTTTTTTTTAAACTTAGAAATTATTGTAAAACAAAAAACACTACGACCCAAGCAAAATGATGTCAGCCTGTTTGTGACTTCTGGTTGTAGTGCCAATCCTTTTACTTTAGAAAAGTTATACTTCTTATAAAAGAATGCTTTATTACGGTTACTTTGTTACAGGGCTGGTAATAGCAATGAGAGGTCATAGATCATTCCTTAAACACACACACACATACTAATGAAAATCTTCGTCATTACAAATTTTTTATTTTTTTAATTTTTATTTATTTATTTTTATTTTTTATTTTTTTTAACATCTTTATTGGGGTATAATTGCTTTACAATGGTGTGTTAGTTTCTGCTTTATAAAAAAGTGAATCAGTTATACATATACATATGTTCCCATATGTCTTCCCTCTTGCGTCTCCCTCCCTCCCACTCTCCCTATCCCACCCCTCCAGGCTGTCACAAAGCACTGAGCTAATATCCCTGTGCCATGCGGCTGCTTCCCACTAGCTATCTACCTTACTACGTTTCAAATATTTAAAAAAATCGATTTTTAACACAGGCATAAAACTAAAATCTCTATTCATATTTCTGGCCATTTGGATCTACGAAATATAGAGAATATTTTGTTACCTGAATATCTAATAATTCTAGAATATCTGAAAATTCTAAAACTTTTCTTAAATGGTTCCTCCTAAACCTTCACATTCCTAATAAGGACAAAATAATTCTGAGTGTGGAGAATCCCACTAGTACTATAAAAAATTATTCTCTAAAAGAAGAAATCACAAAAATGTGGAAATTTAGCCACTTTTTTACATCCCAAATGGCATTGGCATTTCAATACAATTATTCACATGGATATGTCTGGCTGCTTAACTTCATAATGTCTCTCCTCAGGAGTGGGATTTCAGAATGTTGACCTCTGTCTTTTCTTGCAGTTATCATTTACAACTTAAAATTCCTTATGTATAATTGGTCATCTCCTCTAGTCTAACTTTAAGCATTTGCTTGCGTTCTGCATGCCTTCTCAATGTAGTCCTCCTTTTTATAACCACCTTTACTTTGCTATCTAAGCACTTCTAAGCATGTCAGTTAACTCAATGGCATATTCATTTACAATAAATTACCACATGTGCCAAACAATTATCATAAAAGGAAGACTCAGAAAAATAAACACCTTGGTTATGCCTCTTGACTGTCCACTGAGTTTGCCTTCCTTTTGCATTTCCCTCCTTCAATCTATGGCACATTCTAGCCTGGAATGATTCTTCCCAAAGCATCACTTTAATTAGGTCATTCCTCTGCTCAAAACTTAAGATGAAACTTGTTACCTAGAATTTTATATACAAATTTTCTTCAAATATTCTCAATTTTAATTTAGAACATTTCTATGTTTTCTCTATTAAAATTAGAATTATGGACAATTTATTTATTAATTGTATCTTTATTTGTCCTGCTAATCTTTTAGTCACTTGTTCCACTTCCTGGAATTCCCAGCAAATTCTTTTTCAAATATAGCAAAATCATATCTGGAGAGATTAATTTTTCTTTTTAAATATGGGTAGTCGCCTTCATTATTCTAAGCAATAGACTTTTGTTTTTTCTTGGCCAAGAGGGAACTTATTTTCTGCAGAAAAGTTGTCCATAGACTTTCCATCTTCCTGACTTTTTTTTCCCAGAAGGCCAAAAAACTGGTGGGATTCATAATTTGGCTGAGGGGAGAGAAGGGAGAGTACTATCCTGTGGATGGAAAAAAAAAAGTGAAAGAGAGAGGGGTAGCCCACGAGTGGGAGCAGAAAGAGACTGGCAGGTGGCCCACCACTGGAAATACTGTCAGGACAGGTATACAAATCTCAAAAAATAATGGCTTGACTTCTACTATACCTGGGGAGGAAAGACTTTGGGTATCATGTTTCTAGTACAAGCAAAGATTCTCCTGTCCAACTTGGCATGGGAGTAGTAGTCAGCGGCATTCAAGGACTGCAGTCTTAATCTGAATACAATAACTTTACATTTCTGCACATCCAAAAATGGAGAATAATATATTGTATCCACCTTCATAGATACCATCCATTCGCCGAGACTGAATATGCCTTTACTGTAAGAGTTTTCTTAAATATTTGCAGCTTAATTCATTCTTTTTTCTGTATATCGATCTCATTTGGTGATTATAGTTTTCCTTACTTTTTGATACTTAAAAAAATTTAAAAATACTTTCCTATAAGAGAATATTTTTTAAGAGAATGTTGAGCCTGCAAACAGTGTTCATGATTTCAACCAACCCAACGCAAGTTTTCTACATCTCTTGGCATTTAACATGCACCAGGATTGCTTCCTGAGCAGTGCTGCTAACCAACATTAATAAATTTTTAAATTTTGTAATTTAGCTTTTTTTAAAAAAACACGTGACAAGTTCAGAATAAGTATGAAAGACATTACCTACAATCTGATAAAGAAACAAATGCTCTGGCACTCAACTGATATTCTTTTGCAAATGCTCTGCTTTACTTGGTTAGTTTCCTTGGTTACATACATTTTAGTTCATATTACAACTGAAAGTGATTCAGAAAAGAAAATATTAAGTCCCATTAAACTTTACAGTCATTTTTAAAATGCAAAACTCCATTTTACTTATATATTGCAAATACGAGTCAAGTTCTGCATGTTATATTGATTTCTGTGATACAACAATCTCTCTTAATCCCTGCTCCTAGATGTCCAATCTATATAGCTGGGCGCTTTAAACCTCTACATCTAGGTTGAGCAGTGCCTGCGGTTCTGAGATAAATCATGCCCTTAGCTCAGGATGCAGATCTCTTTTACGGCAGGCTGGCTCCAGCCCAAGGCATATAATTAGATTTTTGCCTTGTTCTTAAGAACAGTCATTCTCTCGAGGACACTGGTAGTTTCCACCTGGTCTTTCAGTCTCTTTGCTTATCCAAACAATATGCTGGATGTTTCATACACAGTATTTCATTTAATACAGAGGAAAGCATTGAATTACTTTCAGAATAATTTATTTTAAAAACAACAGTAACATTATTAATTTCAAAAGAATAAATATTTGGCAAATTATCACAGCTTTTTTTTAGTAAAGATTATAAAAGCAATAAGCGATAAATAAATATCATACAGTGGATATCTGATTGTTTGCACATTACCCATTTCACCTTTCAAACAGCACCCTGATCTTATCTTTTCTCAGTTCAAGTCATGTGTTAAACTTTCTGCACCATATCCTATGGAAGAACAATAAGTTTATAGACACACACACATGAAACAAACAATGTTTCAAAATATATTTACGGTTCAGAAAACAATAGCAGAAAACAGTTACTGCCATTAAGTGTGATAATTTTCCTTTTATTCTATTCTAGAATATTATTTTTAAATGGTGTAGAAAATTGATGTATCGATTTTCTGACCCACAAATAAGACATATCTGAGGTCTGAAAAATGCTCTTCAAGTCAGTAGGATCTGCCACTAGGGATGGTTCTCATACTGGCTGTAGTGATGAATCCAGGAATAAGCATCTACCCCAGCCGCTTCTCAGGAGATGAAACTTTAACAGGGGTATCAGCATCCCGACTGGAGACTTTTTTGTGTGTGAAACTTAAGGGTCACACTTTTACTACAAAAGAAAGAGTAGAGACCTAGAAAGAAACCTGGCCTTTGGTGACATTATTTGTGGTACTGCATCAAGCTTTGTGTAAAATCAGCCATTTCCACTTCCCTGGTGGTGCAGTGGTTGGGAGTCCGCCTGCCGATGCGGGGGACGCGGGTTCGTGTCCCGGTCCGGGGGGATCCCGTGTGCCGCGGAGCAGCTGGGCCCGTGGGCCATGGCCGCTGGGCCTGCGCATCCTGAGCGTGTGTTCCGCGCTGGGAGGGGCCGCAGCGGTGAGAGGCCCGCGTACCGCAAAAAAACAAAACAAAACAAAACAAACTGTTTAAAAGCAGCCATTTCCAGACTTTCAGTTATGAACATCAATAAATTCCCTTTACTGTTTAAGTGACTTTGCCACTTTCAGTTTTTTTTTTTTTTTTTTTTTTTTTTTGGTGAACTGCGCCACCAGGTAAGCCCACCACTTTCAGTTTTTAAGGAGTGTTTTTTTATGCACGTATCCACAAAAGTTGATCTTATCAAATGAAATATGAATTATACTTTTTAGTTTTATCAACTAGATACTATTTAATTATAGAAAAGCTGAAGTGACTAAAAGGGACATCATTTTTCAAGACTCTAAGACATGATCATGAGCTATTCACAGGTAATGGAATAGAATAGCCTATTTTCAATTTATCGCTTGCCTCGGTGAAATCTGAGTCAAAATACATTGCTTTGTTATTGACAACTTAAGTTCCTGAGGAGTAACTTATTCCCAAATGACTTATAACTGAAAGTCATATGAGCTCTATTCCTGAGGACAGGGATCACAACTATTTGAAATGTAAATGGCATTTGTGTCATTTACACGTGAACCTTTCCAGGATATTATCTGTGTGCTCCCAAAGCCTATTGGAAGATCTCTGGGGAATAACTGATATGATCTGTGGGGATAGAAGGAGAACAGCAATGCCAGGATAGGCTATTGAAACAATCCCTGGGCTGGGTGAGCACCCAAGTAACAAGGGAGTTAGTGTCCCTTTCAGGCTTAAGACACTAGGAAGTTCCAAAGGAGAAACTCAGGTCTGGTGTTTGGAGACCAATCAGAGAAAGAAAGGTTTTTAACCATTGTGGGATAAGTTATCATTTTAGAGATGATGACATAAAATATGCAGCCTACCCAGGGGTCATTGTGAGATACCAGACAGAACATACACAGTTTTGACTTCTGCCAAAAAGGAGATTTTAATAAGCCACCTAGATCTACCTGTTATAAGAATGCATGGCTTATCTTCTAGAGTTTTTCCAGTAGAAAAAGCAGGTAAAGATAAGGAATACATGTTGGATCCTGGTTTTACCACTTAGTGTGCTTGTGATTGTTAAGGAGTCTTTATATTTCCATCTGGAAGAAAGAAGAAAATACCTAAAACTATTCTCAATATTATAGGGGTTATCATGGTAATAATATGAAAAAATACAGCTGAAAAATATTTTAAGATCTGTAAAGCATTATGTGAATTTAAGTTATTATTTTTCTAGATTTATATGAAGAAAAGTAGTACTGCATTTGATGAATTCTGATACTATTAAGAAATAAAATAAAGTACAAGTTCAGAGGAACTGAGATTGAAGGTTAAATTCCTGAGTTCACTAAACATGAAAACATAAATGTTGTCTTCACTGTCAGTGAGAAGAATCCAAGGAAAATTGTGGAATGACCTTGGAGGTACAGAGTTGGAGACTGTATGGAAAAGGAAGAATTAGATAAATAGAGAATTACTAATCAGAAATACACCTTCTACCTTCGGTCTCAGGAAAAGATCAATAGAAAAATTATGTCAATAATCTTAATATTGCTTTAGTTCCAAAAGGCAGTCGTGATAATTTTAATAAAAGTTCCTGAAGGTAAATGGTGTACTGAAAAAAGGAATTGTTTCTAAGTTCAGAAAATACAGTTAGACCAGTTAGACACCAGGGTCTCCCCACATATCTAATCCAGGTAGGCACTTGTCTGTCCCTAAATTTGGGGGGGATATTAAGGTTTGCCCTCTGAAGATAGTGAGCAAGAGATACTCCAGTCCAGGGAATATGTAACATAGCAAGATGTGAACTAGGTGACCATGCCAAAACGTGATAACTATATGACCTTTCCATATTGAATAGTGAGATTCAATTGCCAGTGGCCTTCTGCCTGTGCCACTTGGCCCAAAGATTGCTGCTAGGTTAGAGTTTACTTTTCAGCATGAGATTAGATTTTTTTCCCCTAAGGAACTTGAACAGCCCCAGAAGAAAGACACGTGGTTACTAATATTTAGGGATTGCTCAAAAAAGAGCTAGGGTTTCTGGTCAAGTACACCAGTTTGCAAGATCCACCCATGCATAGAGAGCATCAGTCAGCTGATAATCACCTCATTATTAAAGATAAACAGACAAAAATGAATATCAAACATTTTAGAAAACTCTTCACAATAAAATACTGTGACAAAATCAAACAAATAGAACAGAAACATAAAGTAAATTGAGATGATGCAGGCAACACAATAAAATGTCAAAAGGGAAAATACAGATACTTTTAATAATGTAATAATAAAACAGTTCTTAGAAATTAAAAATAAGATAGATGGATTTTTTTTAAATGACATAATTTTAGGGTTGGAAGTTAAAATAAAGGAGTTTTCTCAAAATAAATCTAAACTAGCATCAAAAAACTAAGAAAATTAGAATATTAATCCCAAAAGTTCAATATCAAACTGATAGTTGCACCAGAAAGAATACAGAGAGTACAGGAAGGGAAGGGAACCATTAAAATATATAAAAATCACCTTATCACCAAGTAGGACTTATCCCAGTAATGGTTTAATATTCCAAAATAAATCAATGTAATTCACCATATTCATAAAGTTAATCATATTAATAAACTATATGGTCATCTCAATAAACTCAGAAAAATTATTTAACGAAATCCAAAATCTTTTAAAAATAATTTCTGAAAGCTAGGAATAGGGGGGAACTTCTTGAACCATGTACAAAAACCAACATTTAACATCACTCAATGGTGAAAAATTGAATGCTTTCTCCTAAAATTAGGAACAAGTCAAAAATATCTCCTTTCAACACTTCTACTTAACATTGTACTTGTGGTTTTAGCCAGCACACTAAGGTAAGAATTAGGATCAAAATCTCAATAACATTTTTTTACGGAAATAGAAAAAAAATCCTAAAATTCACATGGCATCACAAAAGATCCCAAATAGCTAAAACAATCCTGAGAGAGAACAAAGCTGGAATTATCACACTTTATGATTTCAAAATATATAACAAAGTTATAGTAACCAAAACAGTATGGTACTGGAATAAAGACAAACATATAGACCAATGAAACAGAAAGGAGAGCCCAGAAATAAACCTATGCATTTAAGGTCAACTTTTCTTTGACAAGAGAGCCAGGAATACAATGGGGTTTCTTGGCTATTAGCTAAGAAACAATGGAGAAAGTATTCAACAAATGGTGCTGGGAAAACTGGACAGTCACATGCAAAAGAGTGAATTTTGACCCTTATCTCACACCACACACAATTAACTCAAAATAGATTAAAGACTTAAATGTAAGACCTGAAACTACAAAACTCTTAGAAGAAAACATAGTTGGTTGGTAAACCCTTTGACATTTGTCTTGGGAATGATTTCTTGGATATGACACTAAAAGGACAGGCAACAAAAGCAAAAATTGACAAGTGGGACTACGTAAACTAAAAAGCTTCTGCACAGCAAGAAAAAAAAATCAATAAAACGAAAAGGCAACATATGGAATAAGAGAAAATATTTGCAAGCCCTAAATCTCTTAGGGATTATTATCTAAAATATGTAACAAACTTCTAAAACTCAATAGCAGAAAGCTAAGATTAAAAAGTGATCAACAGACCTGAATAGACATTTTTCCAAAGAAAAGATACAATGACCAACATGTGTATGAAAAGGTGGTCAATATCACTAATCATCAGGGAAACACATATCAAAACCACACTAATGAGATATCACCTCACACTTGTTAGGATGTACATCATCAAAATGAAAGAAAAAAGAAAGATGGAAAGTACTGGCAAGGACATGGAGAAGTTGGATACTTGTACACTGTTGGTGGCAATGTAACATGGTACTGCCATTATGGAAAACAGTATGGAGGTTTCTCAAAAAATTAAAAACAGATTTTTAAGAAATATTTGTACTCCCATGTTCTTTCCAGCATTGTTTACATAGTCAAAATATATGGAAACAATCTAAATGCCCATCAGTGGATGAATGGATAAAGAAAATGTGGCATATACATACAATGGAATATTATTCAGCCTTAAAAAGAAAGAAGGAGGGGCTTCCCAGGTGGCGCAGTGGTTGAGAGTCCACCTGCCGATGCAGGGGACATGGGTTTGTGCCCTGGTCGGGGAGGATCCCACATGCTGCAGAGTGGCTGCGCCTGTGAGCCATGGCCGCTGAGCCTGTGCTCCGCAATGGGAGAGGCCACAGCAGTGAGAGGCCTGCGTACCGAAAAAAAAAAAAAAAAAAAAAAAGGGAAAACCCCCTTATGTAA
>NW_020173763.1:2015754-2104927 GCF_003031525.2 Neophocaena asiaeorientalis asiaeorientalis
GGGGGGGGGCCAAGGAAGAGAGAGGCCTGAGTCACAAAAAAAAAAAAAAAAAAAGAAAGAAGGAAATCCTACTGTATGCAACAACATGGATGAACCTGGGTGATATTATGCTAAATGAAATAGGCCAATCACAGGAGGACACATATTGCTCATCCACTTACACAAGATCTAAAATAGTCTAACTCATAGAAGCACAAAGTAGAACAATGGTTGTCAGGGGGATGGAGGAAAAATAAATCAGGAGTTGTTCAATAGGTATAACGTTTTAGTTATGCAAAGTAAATAAATTCTGGAGCTGTGCTGTACAAGATGGTACCTAAATTAAGATTATTTTATTGTACACTTAATGTTCATTATCAGGTTTGATCTCACATTGTGTTCTCACCGCAACAAAAAAGGAAAAACATTAAACAATTTTAAAAATTGAAGTATAGCTGATTTATAATATTATATTAGTTTCAGGTGTACAACATAGTGATTCGATATTTTTATAGATTATACTTCATTTAGAGTTAGTACAAAATAATGGCTATATTTCCCTGTGCTGTACAATATATCCTTATTGCTTATTTATTTTATACAAAGAACTTTGTATCTCTTAATCCCATACCCCCATCTCACCCCTCCCCATTTCCGTCTCCCTACTGGCAATCACTAGTTTGTTTTCTATATCTGTAAGTCTGTTTCTGTTTTGTTATATACATCCATTTGTTTTACTTTTTTTTAGATTCCACATATTTGTCTTACTCTGTCTTACTAAGTCTAATTTTCTCTAGGTCCATCCAAGTTACTGCAAATGGCAATATTTCATTCTTTTTTATGGCTAAGTAATATTGCCTTGTATAGATATACCACATCTTCTTTATCCATTCATCTGTCAATGGGCACTTGTTTGCTTCCATATCTTGGCTATTGTAAATAGTGCTGCTATGAACACTGGGGTGCATGTTTCTTTTCAAATTAGTGTTTTCATTTTCTTCACATATATACCCAGCAGTTGAATTGCTGGATCATATGATAGTCCTATTTTTAGTTTTTTGAGGTACCTTGATACTATTCTCCATAGTGGCTGCACCAATTTACATTCCCACCAACAGTATACAAGTGTTCCCCTTTTAAAAGTTGTTAAAAGGCACCCAGATTGGGAAGAAAGAAGTATATGCCTTTATTTGTAGACAATATAATTTTTTATGTAGAAAACTTTATGGAATCTACAAAAAAGCTACCTGAACTAACAAGTGAGTTTTACAAGGTTGTGGGATAGAATGTACAAAATGCCATTTATTTTATATATAGTAGCTACAAACAATAAGAAATTTGAAATCTAAAAACAGTACCAGTTTCTATAACATTAAAATGTGAAATACTAAATATAACAAAAGCTTTTCAAGAACTATACAGTAAAAACTACAAAACATTACTGGAAAAAATGTTTTGAAAAAAAAGAAACCTGAAGAGAGAGACATACCTTGTTTCTGGGTCTAAGGGCGCACTATTGTTAAATGTCTCTTTCCCCCCGAATTGATCTATCAGATCAATGCATTCACAATCCAAGTCCTAGTAGACCTAGCGTAGAAACTTAAGTCTACAAAGTGAAATGCCAAATATGTAGAATAGTCAGAAAGAAACAGCACTGGAGGAAGTCCTTCTTTTATTAAATCTTTCTTGTGATGGCCAGGGAATGGGGAATAGGGGTTGGAGCAGATTTCTTCGGAAAAGTTTCTGCCAAACCTTTCTCAAACAAGGTTTCCCTGCTTCCCTGACTATACTCTCCCAGGTGTCCTACACAGCAGTTTGAGCGTTGGCACCAGTTCCCCCAAAATAGCCAGGCACTGCACATCCCAAGGCAACAACGAGGAGAACTGAGAGCAACTTTTCAACTGCCTTACTTTTTTTTTTTTTTTTACAGTAGCGGGCCTCTCACTGTTGTGGCCTCTCCCGTTGCGGAGCACAGGCTCCAGACGCGCAGGCTCAGCGGCCATGGCTCACGGGCCTAGCCGCTCCGCGGCATGTGGGATCCTCCCGGACCGGAGCACGAACCCGCGTCCCCTGAATCGGCAGGCGGACTCTCAACCACTGCGCCACCAGGGAAGCCCATGCCTTACTATTTTTTTTAATGCACCCCCTGCCTGAGGCCGCTGCAGCTCCCTGCAGCCCAACACAAAACACTTCAAACTACCTTTTTTGTTCCCCTTAGTGTTGTCTCACAGTTTTCTCTAATCTGTTCTCTCTAGTTCCTCAAATGTAGGAGGGAGCTTGCTTCATATAGGAGGGAGCTTGCTTCAATTCAGCATCTTGTAAGAAACATAAATGGATGTTACGGAGAATATTTTTCCTTTATATTTCCTTTATATTACTTCCCATATATCCTTTATATTGGTTGTTTATCCAATAACAACCTTGGACGGATGTTATTCCCGAGCCTTCGGGACCACCTGTGTTAAGTAAACCTGTCTGCATAAGAACTGAATGAGAATAGCAACAGCATTAACATTGCTGGCACATTAAGGTGTGTGTGTGCCTGTCTGTGTGTATCTATCTGTGTCTGTATGTATGTGTGTGTGCACAGATACAGAGAGAGAGACAGAGAGAGAAATCAATCACATGTTTGTGAATCTGGGTGTTGTGCCTGAATCACCCCTGGACTTCCTAGTTAAGAAGACAATAAACTTCCTTCCCTTTTGCTTGCTGGTTTGAGTTGGATTTCTGATCCTGGCAACAAAAGAGCTTTGTTTAATGGGCAAGATATTTCTGATGGATCCAGGGTTGGTATGCTGTTTGTAACACGTTTCAAACTCTAAGTATGAGATAACTATCAATTCTGCTTCTGTCTAAGCCTGTCCTGCCAGAGATCAAAATGACAAACTTTGAAAATTATTGAAGGATACATGCTACAGAGGCACAAGGGCCTCTGAAAACACTGAATTAATAATTTATGACTCAAATTAAGATAAATTCCTTTACTATATCTTTATTAGCATGCAAAAAGAGGATAGTACTATTTCTTAGGCATTAGATTTATGTTCTGATTGTATAAACTATGTTAAAGTGATTGAATAAAATTTGGGAAAGTACCATGATGCTTTAGTTTCCTAAATAAGGTAACAATCTTGTAGTGTGTTGGATGTCAATATTAACCTGAAAGGCAGTTGTTTATGACTCCAATCAGTAAATCTTTTTTGTTTTCTTCCCAGAAAATATAGGCCACTTCACTTAACTAATCCCACTATATCCATTCTCCTCCCCCCACAGCTGAGGTATGTGCCCGGGTCTCGATGATGGCAGCTGTAAGAGCTGGAAAAAACAAGGGGAACAAGGGTGATTGTGAGTGTCTGTCCTTTGTGCTAATAAGACTTCAGGATCAGTAGAGGAAAGAGGTACCCCACTGGGGCTTATCTCTGAAGGACTGTCACAGAATGTACCTAGACCACCCATAGCGGCCAGAGCTAGGGCTCCATCCTTGAAGGGTTGCATACTTTGGAGCCTGACCTTAACTTGGTATCACAGCTTCCTTGGGGCAGCTTCAAGTTTCTGTCACAACATTCGCAAGCCTGCTAATCTCCTGCTCTATCCTCGTGGGAGGTAATGGTGTAGCAAGGGCAGTTTCTGTGTCCTCCAGAACGTGGATGAGAAATCCTTTGGTATGTTGTGAATGCCCGCATTCCTAGCGAGCTAGGAGAATAGAGAGTACCTACCTGCATGCCTGCTTGAATGCCAAGAGGTATTCTGTGCCGTAATAAAGGATTAAGCCATGAGAAATTGGTCTTGATGCTACTCTGGGTACCCTGAGGATTTGCGGTACCACTGTGGGGTGACATTGATTACACTACACCCCAAGCAAGCTAGGAAGCTGGACACACATATTTATTTGATAATTAAATGAGACAAATTAAATGATGTAGCACAATATTTGGCTTATGATGGTTACTTAATGAATGGTAGTAATCACAGTTATTTCTATTATTAATACTACTACCACTGCTACTGCAGTGTTACCTCAGCCAGGCTCTGATTGCATTTTACGGCAATAATAATGTTTAATCTTTAATCTGACTGGGTAGTTTAGTCTTCCATTTCGCAGAGGACCGCACAAGCATGGTATCCTACAATATACAGCATTGTGCTGTATTCCATAGTACACTTTTAACATTTTTGTTAAATGACTGAATGAGTCTCTAACTTTGATAGAACTGTTCTCAAATAAGTATTGCACACGGCTATGAGTTCATGTGCGTCTGTCATCACAAATGGAAAAAGCAGACAGCTTATCCTAGCTAGTGATATTTAATATTAAATTTTGGATTTGCCCATGTCCTGACTTTTAAATGCCAGCTTTCTTTTTGTCTTTTAGACTCTGTTCTTACAGATGAAACTTTGACTCCTAGGAAGTGTCAGGATGGAAGTTACAGATCTTCTCAGTCTGTGCGTATTCAAGCATCGCCAGCCACTCAAGGTGGCTCTTGGCAAAGGGAAAGTTGTTGAAACACAGTTTGTGCCACAAGCAAAGTGCTGTCCCCTCACTGTACTTCCTTCACTTTCCAACATTTTGGAGCCAGCAACTCACAACACACTGTAACGTAAAGCTGGGTTTACATTTCAGTCAAAGGGGAAAACTTAGCAGATGATAAACTTTTATAGTTTCTTTACATGGTGCAGTTGATAGAGAAACAAAATCTACAGTGTATTCTTTTTCTCTTGCTCTATTTTCTTTGAACTCGGGGCATGTAAAACTTACTAAATCAGCCGAGTTTGGACACAAGTTTTCATAGCAGATTACTATTATTCTTGTACTTTTTTATGAATGTTACAGAATTTTCCCACTGGTACCACATCTCCCCGCCCCTTGGCCTGTGCTTGAACAGAAACAGTGAGCCTTTCCAGGGCAGAGAATAATTTGAAATATAAGACTAGCTGCTGAGCTTGACCCTGTGGTTATGAAGATGAAGGGAAGACGGATGTTCTCTCACTGCACTCGAAAAGAATTCCCATTAAAATCTCTACTTACTTTGAAAGAATCTTAAAGAGACAGACCAACTGTATATATTCTGCTCCCAGCTTCCACTTACACATTTACATTATTTGCCTGCTTCACAACTGACTTCAGGCAAACAGTTTAACAACAGCACAAAGAACACACACAATAGCACAAACTATGAAAGCAAGTTTTGCAAATGGTAGAAGCCTTGATAATATGTTAGGAAGAACAGGGGATATCACTGCATGAGAATGACTTAGTATGTTGATTCATGCAAGGCAAAGATGTTGGTGATAAAACACTATCTCCGCTTGTGTATAAGCTTAGTCCAGGACTACTAGATTAGATAACAAGAAATTTTGGATGGATTGTCTTGAAATAGGCCTGGTATTAATTTCTTTGTTTAAAAGTAAAGTGTTTCATATTACTTTAACAGTAGTGGTTAGGTGATTGATAGCGGGCTTCTCATTTCCATGCAGCCACCCACCTTGTTAGTCAAGTTCCTTACATTTTCTTTATGATCCAGAAAGCCAGTTGTTGAGCTAAAAATACTTTGCTGACTATGCCCTGAGAGCTTCTGCCTTTTTATGCCCTGCCTTTCAACTCCAATAAACATATTCTGAGGGTACTGTTAGCAAAAATTTGATCCATGGTTAATTTGTAAGCATTTGGTGAACAATGACTATGGGACAAGAACTGAATGTGAAAATGCAAAGAAAGTATGGTTTGTAGTGCTGCTGTTTGGCAGAAAAATACTCCATGAGTTTTCACTGGTGACTTTTAATAAATGCTATTCAGTAATGACAACCAGATATGACTTGATAATCTATTTTAAAGCACCCAAAGCATGCACTGTACATGAAGAGTGTTTGACATGCAAAGAGGCTTTAAGGGATGCCCTCTAGTCCCCCTCCCTTCTGCAGCTAACTCGGACAGCAAAGGGAGCTGCCACTGATGCTTTTGTGGAATGAGAAGTTTTTTCTGTCTTTGTGTTTCACATTTGTCCAGAAAAAGGTAATACGTCTTTACAAAAGATCCCTGGTTAGCAACACAATGAAACTATTTCCATATCTAGAGGAATGATCCAAAAAGAAGTTTATGTTAAACAATTTTAAGAAATTTTTCCAAAATGAATACATTTACACAAGTGTTTTCTCATTTCTATGCAGGTGAAGGTCTCTTAAAATAAGATTAAAATGCAGTATAAAATAAGTGATATTTCCAAACAGTCTCAAATATCCATCAGTTTGCCCAGAAAGAATTCACTCCATCTGGATTCTGAGTCTTGCTGACATGTGCCCTTCATTCTTTGAGCATCTCCCTGCCTTTTGATATAATAATATATTTCATGCACAGCTTGTACTTGGAGTGTTGCTTTTCCTTAGTCCTCTCAGTGGAGAAAGCTAAGGGGTATTTTTATCTATACATTTACAAGTAAATAAACCTATACATAAAATACTGACATATTCTTTTCTCCTTCTCCTTATGTTTTCCCACCATGAGAAGGAAACCTGCTTCCATTACCCTACTGTTTAATTCATTTGATCAATATTCTTGACTAGAACTAAGCTCCCATCTCTGCTGCAAACCCCTCCCTTGGCCTGGATAACCTCCTGCACTTTCGTGGACAGCCTGCACCCTATCCCCTATCCTAGACCTAGAAGAACACTTCACTCTGCTTTGGCTCCAATGTCCCATGCCAGTCCAGCCCCTGGTATGATTTTATCCTCATCTTGCATGGGTCCTGGATCCTTCCAAGGACACCTACCTTGCTGTTCCTCACCAAAAGGCTTTAGAAATGAATGGTAGGGAAAGAAAAAGGAACACAAGAAATAAAGCATATGAACCAGTGGTCCCCAACTTTTTTTGACACCAGGGACCAGTTTTGTGGAAGACAGTTTTTCCATGGACAGGAATGGGGGGCGGTGGGATGGTGCAGGAGGTAATGCGAGCGATGGGGAGCGACAGGGAGCGGCAGATGAAGCTTCGCTCCCTGGCTCCTCCACTGATCACCTCCTGCTGTGCGGCCACGTTGGGGACCCCTGATATAAACAACCAGTGGGAGAACTGAAATGAATAATCACCTGACATAGGAAACAAAACAGTTAAAATACTTAGAAACAAAATATGAATGATATCTATGAAGGAGAAGATTGTATGAGGAGATGATTGTTTTTTCTTTTATTATAAAAGTTATATTTATTCACGATGCTACATTTATTGCATTCCCTTAGAAAAATGGAGACTATTTATGCACCCAATTCGCACATATAAAACTTTATACAAATTATGTGTAGCACATAAAGGCCTCTGGTACAGCTAAAATCTTGACACTACAATTTGGGTAATCCTACTTCAGGGTCTCCAGTTTATCAGGTCTGTCCATAGAAAATAAAAACTGGAATTATAGTCAGTCTTGCTGCTCACACTTAGAAATTATTTTAAATATAATAAAACAAAATGTTCAATTACTCTGAAACCCAAAAAAGTAAACTGGAAGGCGATACATTTTGCCAATTTCATTTTAACAGTATGACAAATTCACACCTTATTTTGGCTGGGTCTTTTAAAAAAAAAAAAATCACCTTAGTTTGACATTATCCTTCTAAGCTGTGGCTGCTTCAGAAGGTAATTTGTGGAGAGGAAAAAATAAAGCCTATTTTTGGAATATGTGAAAATATTTTATAAAGCTGCTCAATTCCATTTATTTTATTCTATAATTTTGATGAGATCTTATTAAAAGTACCAATAGAATTACACACACACGTGTGTTTTAACTAGTTGATTCTAAAATTCGTATAGAAAAGTTTGCACAAAGATACTGGCAAATTTAGAAAACAGGTAGTGCTATGGAGCAATTAGAAACAAATTGCTAGTAGTGCAGCCCTAGACAAACACATCAAAGGGTTATAATAGTGTTCAGAACTAGATATCCAAATATATAACAATATATTATATTTCTGGATGGCATTTTAAGTGAATAGCAAGAATATGAATTACTTAATAATTTTTGGTGGGAAACAGTAGACATATGGAAAAACTTCAACAAAATCCTAACCCCAAATCAATTCCAGATGAATTGAATACTGAATTTATGACATTTAACCACAAAATTATTAGAATAAAGGAAGGAACATAAAAATGATATTATTTCCAATAGGAAATTAATGCAAAGTATTTGTAGCAGTAAAATGTTGATAAAACTTGAACATTCTTCAGAAAATAAAATCATGTCAACTACATTTCAGATGTCTTTGGGGAATCCTAAGCACCCCATTGCACATGGTGAGCTTTATTTTGTATGTATTTCCCCACCCTAAATAGCCCTTCCTGCTCACATCCTCATTCTAATCAATCTCTTTCATTTCATGCAAAGATTTTCTGGTACATATAGAATGTAGACATTGGTGATTTATCACAATAGTTCATTTTTCTCACACAGAGAATGTGTGAAAGAGTGAGATTACTTTTATTTAAATATTCCAAAAATATTCCAACAGATTTATACTTGGCTGAGGCCAAGGAAGATTCAAATCCCTTTGTGGCTATCTGGGGCCTGTGCTTGTAGGCCCCTTGAGATACACTGACATGAAGGTCTTTGTGGTTTCAGGGAAAGGGGAGAATGTTTGGAAAACATTATAAGTTGAATTGAGTCCCCCAAGAAAAATATGTTGAACACCTAACTCCCAGTAAGTCAGAATGTGACCTTCTTTGGAAATAAGTTCTTTGCAGAGTTAACTAGGTTAAGATGAGGTCATGAGAGTGGACCCTAACCCAATATAACTGGTGTCCTTATAAAAAGGGGAACCTTAGGCACAAACACAGAGGAAAGACAATGTGAAGACCCACAGGGAGAATATCTTGGGAAGAAGGAGGATTGGAATGAATAATCTAAAGTCAAAGAATATCTGAGGCTCTCAGAAATTAGGAGAGGGATCTGGAACAGAGCCTTCCTTAGTGCCTTCAAAGGGAGCATGGCCCTACTGATGCCTTGATTTTGGACTTTAGCCCCTGAAAATAAGAGAAAATAAATTTCTGTTGCTTTAAGTCACCCAGTCTATGATACTTTATTATAGCAACTCAAGGTCTCTACTGGGCAAGAAAAGAGACCATTGGAGTGTTAACTTTCCTCACCTTCCTGGACTATTCTTTTTCTTATTCTTTCAGCCCATTTCAAGAACAGCAGAGACTGAAAGCACTGCTTCTGGAGAACTCTTTGAGATATGGGGGAGAAATAGGAATAATCGTTCTGCCTAGAGTGCTCAAGCAACAGAATGGAGTAAAAATTGAGAGTTCATTCTTACCACGGCACCTCTCTGGGACTTGAAGATTATGGCTTTGGGACATTTTGGAGCCAATATTCTCGGTGACTTCACATGGTAGGGGCCATCAGGAATGGCAGAAGTGAGGCACCCACAAGTGTATTTATGAGCAGAAGATACTGCCAAGGGGAAGCTGGAGCAGGAGAGGAAGATCAGAGTAGAAGTGTCAAGGTAAACTTAAAGAAGGTTGAGAGCCCAAGTGGGTTATCCCCAGGAATGACTGAGAAATACTTGGGCACAGATTCCAGAGGAGGCTGGAGAATTTCCCCAGACATATGCGGAAAAAAGCAAGTTATTTGTGTTATTATTATTAAAGTGACTCTCATCTGCCTCCATGTACTAAGCATCCTAAGGACAATGAGTTTACTATTATTTAATTCTGACTAAAAGTCAACGACGATTGGGCTCTGACATTTGACTTTTAGTTTGGCCAAGACTCATGACAACTTTCCTCCATTATTTTCCCTTGTTAGTAAACAATTTATTCATTCATTCTCTAACAATAAGGTATTTATTCAGCCTTGAGCAACAAACATTTAAAAAGTACTACAGGGACTTCCCTGGTGGTCCACTGGCTAAGACTCCTTGCTCCCAACACAGGCGGCCCGGGTTCGATCCCTGGTCAGGGAACTAGATCTCGCATGCCGCAACTAAGAGTTTGCATGCTACAATTAAAGATCCCATATGCCTCAGTGCAGATCCTGCATGCTGCAACTAAGACCCAGAACAGCCAAATAAATAAATAAATAATAAATAAAAAGTACTACAAAAATCATGTTATCCACACCCACAGTGGTTTCCAGTAGGAAGCCAACGAGCATATCTATAACTATGACATGATACAATATTGCAAAATGTTTGATGGCTGTATATACAGAGTTAAAAATTTGTACAGGGAAACAGAAGCTTAAGGGTAGATGGCCTCCCACAGGAGGGAAAACCTAAGTCATAAAGGGGTAGAGATGCTTTCCAGATGGTAAGAGGGAAAGGGATCATTGCAGACAGAGGGAACAGCACATAAAGAGATTTGTTAGTGAAGTGCAAATTATTTTAAACTTTAAGCATTTAGGATGAGAAGCATGTGGTAAAAGACGAAGTTGAACTGGTATTTAGGGTACAGGTGATAAAATTATCTTTATGCATGCTATGCACTTTATTATTAAAAAATCCCTGAAAATTTAAGATTAAAGGACATATAAGACTGTATTTGTAAAGTATAAAACATTAATGATATTATCCATCATAATAAGTATAAATAATTACACATGAGTGTTCCTAAAGATTCTTCAACTCAGCTTTCCATTTCTCTTCTTACTCTCTTGGACCTCTCTCTCTCTCACTCTGCTTGGATCTACCTTGCATGTCCAGTGCAAATATCTCATGAAAAGACTCCGTAGAGGTAAGATGAAGAACATTCATGAAATGAAACCTACGAGGGCATGTTAGAATAAGGTGCTCTCACAGAACTGCCAAATGTTTTTATTTTTTAAGTGCACTAAAACACCGTAGAATCTGCTGCTTGAGAGGCATATTTAGAAAGGCCATTCTCCATGGAAGACTATCTCTCTATATTACCCCAGTGCCTTTAGTTTCTGGGCTAAGATCAACAATTCAATGATCCACATTTTGACATTTCTTTACTTTTTTTACTTCTTAATAAAGACATTGCTTTACTAAATCCTAGGTCGGGCCTTGTTTGTTTTGTTGTTCTTCTTCTAGCTCTTTTCCTCCTCGTTGGAGATATAATTCCTTAAGGAATCCTTGCATAAACACATTTTCTTCCTCACAGGAGGGAGGTCTTAAGCACTAAACAGTGTATCTGTACCACATTGAATTCACTAGTGTCAATCTTGTTTGCACTTACCAAGTGGCGCCAGCCCAAACACCAAGAGTCCCAGGATTCTCCAAAGAGAGGATGGAAAGTGTTATCCCCTGACCCAGTGTTTGGACTGTGGCCGTCACCGTGAAGTGGAAACATTTTCTTTACACTTGAGAATTAGTAAATAAGATGTTCAGTGTATTATACTGCTCCCCAAAGTGTGGATATATATCCAAATTGTAAATTATAAAATAATATTATTTACAATATCTGGAAGGTAAAAATTGTTGTCCCAAGTGATATTACAATTCAAAAATGACCTATGTGATTTGATTGGTCTCATATGGATAATCAAGGATAATCTCTCCATCCCAAAGTCCTTGATAACCAAGTCTGCAAAGTCCCTTTTGACATGTATGGAAACATATTCTCAGGTTCTAGGGATTAGGATGTAGATAAATGGAGGAGGGCATTATTCTGCCTACCACATGTAGATTCATTTTTTATTTTTTATACCTTCAGCTTGGTAAATTGGTAAGATCTTGTGAGTGTGTGCATGTATTTAATTATTCAAATAAGATTTAACATAATAGCAAGACTTGTGGAATTTCCCTCAGCACTTCACATCTGATAATGTCTGAGTTTTTATATATGTAAAGTAAGAACTATTAATATATCCTTTTTTGCTTCTGTTACATAACAATATTCAAAATACACAAAGATCTTAATAATAAGTTCTTACAAATTATTGTGTTTATACAGTATATTATGTCATTAAGTATCTATTTCTATGAAGAGGTCGATTGAAAGCAATAAGAAAATCGATACATATGAAACCCATACTATATCCAAGGCCAGCATATGCAATATCTTATTTCAACCTTAATCAGAGTTTACATGAACTGTTGTTTTCTATATTTTATAGATGAAGTTATGAGGCTCGGAGAAATTAAGAGTTGTGGTCTGAATTGTACAGGATGTAAGGGCTGGAGCCTGGAATCAAATCCAAATTCTCCTGGCTGAAAAACCACATTCTTGGGCTTCCGTGGTGGTGCAGTGGTTGAAAGTCTGCCTGCTGATGCAGGGGACACGGGTTCATGCCCTGGTCTGGGAAGATCCCACATACCACGGAGCGGCTGGGCCCGTGAGCCATGGTCGCTGAGCCTGTGCGTCCAGAGCCTGTGCTCCGCAACGGGAGAGGCCGCAGCAGTGAGAGGCCTGTGTACTGCAACAAAAAAACAAAACCACATTCTTTCTAGACTACAGCAATGAGAACTGTGAAAACTAGTAGCACCATTGAATAAGTTAAATGTTCTTTGCCAAAATCAAGAACATTTTAACACTGGAAATTCCAAAATGTTTCCCAAATAGGCATTTGAATAGATTCACCTAAAATATGACTAAGTCAGTATCTTATGTGACCATTTTTTCTTTTTTCAGGCTAAGGATGGATAGATTTGCTAGTTTTCACCTTGCTGAGGCTGCAAATTGAGTAGATACTTAGAAGCTGTTGAAATAACGGGTGGAAAAAATTTTCCTCATGGTAGTTTTTTAACATATTGAGACAGCAGCGTAATACTTTTACATTCTGGTCTCTGGGGCTCATTGATATGAGGGATTCATTTTTTTCTCCCTGCTGGCAAATACTTCAATTATAAGCCACTGTCTCATTTTCACTTAGGGTAAAGATTTAAACAAAGATCCTATTTGATTCTTATGTGTAGTTTTGTGGTTTTCCTGAACAGAATTATTGATCAATATAATGATTTAATTTTAGCTTAATGTAACTTAACTGAAAGTTTAAAAAATAATATGCTTTACATTCTATACATGTAAAAATTAAATGTTGCTCTTCAGATTATTTTTTCCTGATCAAATCGGATAGATCGATATTTAAATTTTTTAAATTCACAGTGGGCTTCATAGAAAGTTCCTCTTTATTTGATCATTCCCTATCTTTATTTTTAGATAATTTTGAATGGGAAAGAGAGTGAAGGTCTTACAGTTACCAACAGAAGGAAGAAGAGAAAGAAAAACAAGATAAATAAGAAGTTAGAAGAAGGGGGAGGTAATTAAAAACTAGGGTAAAGAATGAGGAAGTCATTGAAGATTCATTTTTGTGAATAATCTGTGACAGCTGACCTCATGGAAGTGGACATGGACGCCCAGGGCTGGAGCTGATTGGCAGGTCTGACTTTGCTTTGGGAAAATCCCCTGGCAGCCTCTATTTTTACACAGTGGTTTGTTCCTAGAGGGGCCAGAGTTGTCTTAAAGATGATCTGGCAACCACCAGATCTTTGGGAACTATCATCTAAGAACCCAGAGGCTCCTTTCAAGAACTATAAAAAAACAAGAGCTAGGATGTTTAATACTACTGCTAGGGTTTGGCACCTACGATACAAAGTCAGCCAGCAGTGTCTCCTTACACTCCGAGATACCAAGCCAACCTTAGAAACGGCCTTATAGCACTTTAGTCATTAACACTAAACAGATCTTCAGTGTTTCCTCCCTCTTCAACCCACTTCAGAGACTCATTGACATAAAGCAATATGATTTAAATCTTAATGTACAGATACCATGAACTTATTCATTTTTTTCTAAAAAATGGTGAAAAAGTGCGAAGAACACAGTCAATGAGAGACAATATCTGCCACAGGAATTAGAAGAATGTGGGGTGTATAAAGGAAAAATCATAAGTTTAAAAAATGGAGAGATCCATGTATAAATATTGGCTTGGTCATTTACTAGCTATGTGACCTTGAATAAATTATTTAACTCTCTGAGTCAAAGTTTCTTAATACAGAAAATGGAATAGTAGTATCTACTTATTTTGATCACTGTGAGAATTATGTGAGGTAGTATATCAAGTGTCTTTTATAATGAACACATCTTAACTGTTAATACTTGGTAACTGTTAGTATAATTACTATTTTATAAATTCATAACAGATAAAAAGATAACTTCTACAGTGATTACTTGAATGCCAAAGTTTCACATAATTCCACTCCTGTAAACACAATAATGTATCAAGATGAATCCCTTGGGAAATCCAAAGTTAAAGTCATTTTTCAATACTGAGAAAATCTCCCTCTTTTGTCCCATTTGTCAACTCTGTCTCTATTGTTCCATCCTTACAGCATGAATAAGCATCAGAACACACACCCACTCATAACCTAATTTAATAGATAAACAACAAATTGTTGAATTACCATGATGATAATGAATCAGAAGTTGAGAAATTACACAGGATTAGATATAAACCATGGAAACCTTTTTGTCACCTACCCATTTTCAAATCAAAATATTTTACTTATGTTCTTCTAAAGCTTAGTAACTTTTGATATTATTATCAAAATGAATATCTGCTTTATTCAGTAGCAAAATTCTGACGAATTGCTTCAATAAACTCTGAAGAAGCATTCGCTTTTTTGTTTTCCTAACTTAACAGCAATCCTTTCCCACTAGAAGTACTTTTGTAGTGATACATAGGCTCAATATGTTCTATAGATAACACAAGACCAAAAAGTGCAGAAGTAAAATAAATGGCGTATGAGGGTCATCCATTGTCTGCAGGCAGTGCCTTGGCAGCAATTCCGTTTGCTTTACTGCAGTCTTGACAAGCATCCTGCTCCCTGACATTGAAGTTAACATGCTTTGGCAGCAGCTGCAAAAGCAGCTTTGGGCGATTAAATCTTAATGTTTCTGTCAAGGAGAAACTGTCTCTGATGTCTTCTCACAACCACATTAAGTCTCATTACAAACCTCGTCATTTCTCTGTAGACTTAGGCATTAACAATTAAAAGTGTCCATAGACTATGTTTTATTGTTCAAGCCATTTGCCTTTATAATTTAGGTGGCAATAGGGTTTACATGCTCATTAAAAAGAAGCTAAAATTGTAGAATATATATTTCTGTAAACATCGAACCTTTGATATGCCCTTGAATTCTAAACTTGCAAGCATTTTAAAAATAATCAGAATAATTAATTTTTATTCTTTCTTTGCTGGATATAAAATATCTTTCAGCTCTTTGAAGATATATTCCCTTACCTTCTGCTTTCCATAGCTTCTGAGAAGTCAGCCAGAAATATTATCAAGTTCACTTGTACAAAATGAATTGATTGTCCCTAGCTGCTTTCAAAATTTTCTCTTTACCTTTATCTTTCAACATTTTTACTGTGATTTGTCTAGGTGTGGACCTCTTGGTGTTTTTCCTACTTAGAGTTTGTTAAACTTCTTAATGTGTAGGTTAATGCTTTTATCAAGTTTGTAAAGTTTTCAGCCATTAATTCTTAAAATATTATTTTCTTTCTCTTTCTCCTCTCCTGGTAGTCTCATTATGTGTATGTTGAAACATGTAAAGTTGTCCCACATTTTCCTGAGGGCTTATCCATTTTTTCATGCTTTTTTTCCTTGTCCTTCTGATTGCCTAATCTTTTTTGACCTGTATTCAAATTCACTGATTCTTTCTTCTGCTAATTTAAATCTACTGCTGAGTATCTCTAGTAAATTTTCCATTCAGTTATTTTCCATTTCAACTACTGAATTTTAATTTGGTTCATTTATATGATTTACATCCTTATTGATATTCTCTATTTGATGAGACATCATTATACTTTACTTTTTAAAGCATAATTTATTTTATTCATTGAATATTTATAATGGCTTCTTTGAAGTCTTTATCCATCAAGTCTGACATTTGGGCCCTCTCCCAAGCAGTTTTTGTTACTTGCCTTTTTTTTTCTGTATATGGGTCACACGTTCCTGCTTCTTTGAATGTCTAATAACATTTTGTTGAAAATAGAAAATTTGAGGTAACATATTGCAGCAACTCTGGATACCCCTACCCATTTGGAAATTATTCTTGGGTTCTTCACCCACTTTTTTAGTGGCTTAGCTGGACTATTCTTTAAAAGTCTATCTCCCATACAATATATGGGAAGCCTATGATGTCATTCCTCAGAGGGTGCAAATAGGGCTTGCACAGTCACCTGGAGATGAGAGTGGTTCTATTTGGGCTCTCTCCTTGATATTTCTGTTAAGTTTCTGCCAGAGTTTGTGTTACACCTACTGTTAGACTTCACCAAATATGGCTTCTTTCTATTTTTGTGATAATGCCTAGGGCATAAATTGGTCCACAGTATGATTCAATTAAATTTAGGCTTCTTTTCAGGGGTGCTTTTGTGGCTAGACTTCAAAGTACGTTCTGACACTAGTAGGATTCTTTTTTTAACTGTATATTACCCAGATTCCCTCTGTGAAACTAATAGCCTATTATTTAGTTTGCTGCTCTCATGGACCTACGAGCCTCTTAATTGTTAGCCACTAAAATCTCCACTATTTTTGACAGTGCCCTTAGACTTGAACTTCCTCAGATTCTTTTTGACAAAGTCAGTTCTATGGGGAGAGGTCAAAGCTCTCCATTCTTATGGCATGTGTCCACCTTCAGCAAAATTTCTATGCCATCTCTCTGGAGCTGAGGTCAAGGACAATGGCCTACTTTTCTTATAGTAAAACCCCTGCTTTATGAGTAGTTAGGTAAATGAGGGCATTAGCCTCTGGTCTTGGCTTGGATCTACAAGCATAGAACCTCTACTCTAAGAGAACATTAAGGCAAGAGCAATTAGGGCCCCAGGATTCTCAGCTTATCATTCCTGAGGTAGAGCTTCATCCTATGAGTGGCAGGGAGGTGGTGGTGGTGAGGGAGAAAAGGAGCTCTAAATAGCACTCACTAGGATTCAGTCTCTATAATGCAGAGCTGGAATGGCATGAGAAATGCTGGTGGACTGCACCTCCAGGAAAGGACTGTACCATAGCTGGAGAGAGGGAACACCATTATCTTGGCCATTGCCAAGAAGAGTGGAGATTCTTTCACAGTGTGCCGAGGGGCTCAGGGAGCAGGAAATGGCTCAAGTGACACAGACTCCTGCTGTTCATTTAGAAATATAGTAGGTTTTCTTGAAGAAATGTCTCTTCATTTCCTAAATGCCCCAAGGAGAATTTTCAAGGACTATATAAATTTTTGTATGTGTTGTTTGTAATTTTCACCAGTTGTCATAATGGCAAATCTTCAGAGCTTCTCACCTCACCATTACAGAATTCCACATGGTTCTTTTGAAATGAGTTAATTCAGGAAGATTAAGTGAGTCAAGTGGAAAGTTACATGGGGGCAAAAAGAAGCTAGAATGACTTTCTAGAGTTTATTATAAAATAAATGTGTATTTATATACCGAAATCCTCCAAAACCGTACCAATTTTAATCAGAAAAAAATGTAGCAACTTTCCACCTGTTTGTTTGTGTCAACTTCGTTTCTTTCATCAGCATCTTATAGTTTTTAGAGTACAAGTCTTTCACCTCCTTAGGTAGGTTTATTCCTAGGGTTTTTGCTTGTTTGTTTGTTTTTAATGCAATGGTAAATGGGATTGTTTCCTTAATTTCTCTTTTGGTTATTTTGTTGTTAGTGTATAGAGATGCAACAGATTTCTGTATATTAATTCTGTATCCTGAAATTTTACAGAATTCACTGATGAGGTCTAGCAGTTTTCTGGTAGTGTCTTTAGGATTTTCTGTGTATAGTATCACGTCATCTGCAAACAGTGACAGTTTTACTTCTTCTTTTCTGATTTGGATTCCTTTAATTTCTTTTTCTTCTCTGATTGCTGTGGCTAGGACTTCCAAAACTATATTGAATAAAAGTGGTGTGAGTGGGCATCCTTCTCTTGTTCCTGATCTTAGGGGAAATGTTTTCAGCTTTTGATCATTGAGAATGATATTATTTGTGAGTTTGTCATATATGGCCTTTATTATTTTGAGGTATGTTCCCTCTGTGCCCACTTTCTGAAGAGATTTTATCATAAATGGATGTTGAATTTTATCAAAAGCATTTTCTGCATCTATTGAGGGGATCATATGGTTTTTATTCTTCAACTTGTTAATGTGGTTTATCACACTGATTGATTTGCAGATATTGAAAAATCTTGCATCCCTGGGATAACTTCCACTTGATCATAGTGTATGATGCTTTTAATGTATTGTTGCAGTTGGTTTACTAGTATTTTGTTAAGGGCTTTTGCATATATGTTCATCAGTGATACTGGCCTGTAATTTTCTTTTTTGCATGATATCTTTGTCTGCTTTTGGTATCAAGGTGATGGTGGCCATGTAGAATGAGTTTGGAAGTGTTTCTTCCTCTGCAATTTTTTGGAATGGCTTTAGAAAGATAGATGTTAACTCTTCTCTAAATGTTTGGTAGAATGCTCCTGTAAAGACATCTGGTCCTGGACTTTTGTTTGTTGGGAGTTTCTAAATTACTGATTCAATTTCAGTACTGGTAATTGGTCTGTTCATATTTTATATTTCTTCCTGGTTCAGTCTTGGGAGATTATACCTTTCTAAGAAATATATAGTGTTCTTGGATTGGAAGAATCAATATTGTTAAAATGACTATACTACCCAAGGCAATCTACAGATTCAATGCAATCCCTATTAAATAACCATGGCATTTTTCACAGAACTAGAACAAAAAAATTTTAAATTTGTATGGACACACAAAAGAACCCAGATAGCCAAAGCAATCATGAGAAAGAAGAATGAAGAATCAGTCTCCCTGACTTTAGACTATACTACAAAGCTACAGTATTCAAGACAGTATGGTACTGGCACAGAAACAGACATACAGATCAATAGAACAGGATAGAGAGCCCAGAAATAAAATGATACTCTTATGGTCAATTAATCTAGGACAAAGGAGGCAAGAATATACACTGCAGAAAGACTCTCTTCAACAAGTGGTGCTGGGAACACTGGAGAGCTACATGTAAAAGAATGAAATTAGAACATTCTCTAACACCATATACAAAAATAAACTCAAAATGGATTAAAGACCTAAATGTAAGACTGGATACTATAAAACTCCTAGAGGAAAACATAGGCAGAACACTCTTTGACATAAATCTCAGCAATATTTTTTGGGTCTGTCTCCTAGAGTAATGGAAATAAAAACAAAAATTTAAAATGGGACCTAATTAAACTTAAAAGCTTTTTGCATAGCAAAGAAAACCATAAGCAAAATGAAAAGGCAACCTACAGAATAGGAGAGAATATTTGGAAATGATGTGACTGATAAAGGATTAATTTCTGAAATATACAAACAGTTCATACAGCTCAATATCAAAGAAACAAATATACCAATCAAAAAATGGGCAGGAGATCTAAATAGACATTTCTCCAAAGAAGAAATACAGATAGCCAAAAGGCACACGAACAGATGCTCAGCATCACTAATTATTAGAGAAATGCAAATCAAAACTACAATGAGGTATCACCTCACACCATTCAGTATGGCCATCATCAAAAAATCTACAAACAATAAATGCTGGAGAGGGTGTTGAGAAAAGGGAATCCTCTTACACTGTTGGTGGGAATATAAATTGGTGCAGCTACTATGGAGAACAGTATGGAAGTTCCTTAAAAAAACTAAAAATAGTTACCATATGACCCTGCAATCTCACTCCTGAGCATATATCCAGAAAAGACAAAAACAGTAATTTGAAAAGATGCATGCATCCCAATGTCCATAGCAGCACTATTTACAATAGCCAAGACATGGAAGCAACCAAAGTGTCCATCGACAGATGAATGGATAAAGAAGATGGGGTACATATATACAGTGTAATATTAGCCATAAAAAAAGAATGAAATAATGCTATTTGCAGCAACGT
This sequence comes from Neophocaena asiaeorientalis asiaeorientalis, assembly GCF_003031525.2. Taxonomy (NCBI): domain Eukaryota; kingdom Metazoa; phylum Chordata; class Mammalia; order Artiodactyla; family Phocoenidae; genus Neophocaena; species Neophocaena asiaeorientalis. The sequence goes on from NW_020173763.1 coordinate 2,035,591, forward strand.
GGATGGACCTAGAGATTATCATACTAAGTGAAGTAACACAGAGAAAGACAAATATCACATGATATTGCTTATATGTGGAATCTAAAAAGATGATACAAATGAACTTACTTACAAAACAGAAACTGACTCAGAGACATAGAAAACAAACTTATGGTTACCAAAGGGGATGTATGTAGGACCTGGTTCTTCCCTTTGCACACTACTCATCTCGGTGTACTAAAGTAATAATTATAACTTGATTAACTGATTATTTTGCAAAAAAATACATGTAAATCTCACAAAAATTTATATTAGGTCTACTTTTCTAGTATTTAACGCTTGATAATATTTTAGCAGATGTAAACTACTAAGTAGATATTTATTTAATAAGTGAGGTGAGTGTTGAAGAATAATTGAGTTATCCAAGTGAAGAACAGAAGGGAGGGCTTCTCAAGTAGAACAGAGTTAAGAAAACTATGGAGATAAGAAAGCATGGTGTGTGTTATAAACCACAAAGAGAAAGAGAGAAAATGATACATCAGATGAGTCAGTGAAGAAGTTATAGAGTGATTCTTGCAAATTTTCTGTTTGTTTGAAATTACTTTATAATAAAATTAATAAATTATTTGGAAATAAACATGAAATTGGAATTAAATACCAAAAAGTAAAGAAAAACACCTAGAACTTTGGCTTTATAGGAAGTTAGTTATGTAACATAAGCTTTTAAAAAATTATACTTTTCAAGGTCTTCATCAAGAGCTCATTTATACTCACTATTGTATTTTTCTTTATGATTTTGAAATTTTAGATCTTTATATTACATCACAAAGTCTTCTAAACAGATGGGAACATTATGGGTGTTTAATGTAGATTTTGTTATTGATTATTCTACTGAACATAGTTCGGCAACACAAAAACAAGCAATATTTATAAAATCACAGTTGTGTTATACCTTGGTTTTCTAATTTAAAAAAAGTTTATATTAGTGTTCTCATCCTGCCCTCCCAAAGAAAATAAATTTAAAAAACATCAATAGTACTAAACTCTGAGCTAATAGATGCATTCTTTAAAGTGCAATAGTTTTTATAGAAATTGATTTATCTTTTCCTTGATATATCAGGTTCAAAAAGAACAATGTCAAAATGTGAAACTGAATGAACAGAAGATTTGATGGAGCTTTAGATGTGTTTTGTTTTTACTAATGACAGCAGCTGAAAAGATCCTAGTGAGAGAAACTTATACGTCTAAAATTAAGAAATTATTCAGATCTAGAACATTATACTTAATATCAGATATTCAAGAATATGCTAAGTCAACAGACTCTTTTCTCAAACTTCTGATAAGACTGGAGTATGATAAAATATGCTACTAATATAAATAACACAACAGGCTATAACTAGACTATACTGACTCAAATACATTCATTTTGATTTCTTTAGAACTCTGGAGGAGAGTGAAAAATAGACCTTTGTGATTTGCCTAATAAAATGTCATCATTTTAGACAAGCAGATTTAATTAATTCTGTAGACCAGCACAGCGGAACTGTTTTGATTTTTAGTAGGGCATACTGCTTTTAGACATCTTATTTTGTTTTGAAGAAAGAAAAATATTTTAAAGAAATTCCAAGGCTGTGATTTTCTTCTTTTCACTTACCAAGATAGTTTTCAATGTGTAATTCTTCATAGAAAAATACATTTAGTTACTCTTTATCTATGTTTACACACTTGCACTAATGGTTTATATACAACATTTATGATCTTCCTGAAGACGTTTTGCAGATATTTGATATCAAGAACAGATTTATGAGTTTGTATATTATTTTGTCTTAAGGTATTCAAATCTTTAAATGCTAGGAGACACAATTTGTGCATGCTGAGAGTGATCGTCATTCTTTAATTTATTAACAAGTTTTAATGTTTATATGTCTAATTTTGCTTTTTTTCCTGGGTGAAGTAAAAATTGATAGAACATATTCATTGACCCATTTTTTACCTATTTTAACTTGTATAAATAACAAGTCAACCACACTTGTTATTTATACATCAAAACACCACTTCACGCTATGGGAGGTAATACCTTTTTTATGACACTAAAGTTATCAATAATAGTTTATAAATATTTAAATTGTTTGTGAATGCAATGATAAAAAATTTCTTTGTAGCTCCTTTCTAAGAGAAACTGAGCCTTAAAGTAGGATAAGAATACCTTCTTTTCTTTGATAAATTTAGCCCACATCTAGTGACGGGTCTATTACCCATAGGGGCAGATAAACTGTTTTTTACAGTAAAGACAGGATTGGTTGAGTAGTTCTTTCTGATATGGATCCATCTTGCAGTTACCTCTTTGTAAGATGGAGCTAAAAATAATTCCTTATAAAAAAAGATGACCTGTAAAAAATGTCCCAGTCATCACAGAATTAATGTCTAAGATTTTTGAGATGGGAAGAATGTGTTATTCACACTACTGAATTGATTTTATAGATGAGTCATTTAGCAGCTTCAAACATTTTAAGAACTGACCCCATAACTTTTGAAAAAGGTGGAAGATAGGCAAGCTTTATATAGAGAGAGAATCTTACAATGTAGCTTTTCTTAAAGTAGATCTTCTTAAAGATACTATAGAAGTCAACTCAATATGCTCCTTTAAAACAAAGTTTGCTTTATTTTATTGTGGGGGAAAAAAAGTTTTAGGTGTATTTGAGAGTATGACTGCAATGAGAATGTTCTCACCAATTCTCATTGCACTACAATGCAATATCTTTAGCAGTATCAGAGGCTGCAGAGAGATTAAGGTGGAAAAGAAACTCATGGGATTAAACAATTAAAAGACTGAGTTTTGGATTGACAGTAGAGCTATTTTTTATCTTTTGTAAATTATTGAGAATGGGTTGTTTGTAAAAACATCCAAAATGGGCAAATCCTGTCCTAATTTTCATAAAGGAGAAAAAAAAACCTGTGTAATAAAAAATACAGATTACAAAATTTTCCAGTTTCTAGAATATATTACTTGACTTTGAGGCAATGTTAAAAACAGAAAATTCAAAATTATAGTTATATTGCTCCAGCAAAAATTATTTTCATAATCTTCAGACACATGCAATGATTAATGAATTTTCTGATATATCACTATTGATGTTAACGTTGATCACCTGGCTGAGGTAGTGATCATCAAGTTTCTCCTCTTTAAAGTTACACTTTTTACTGATTTGTACAGTGTACGCATCAGAAAAAGTCGCTATGTGCAGTCTACAATGAAAGACTAGAGGGTTATACGTCACCTCTTTGAAGAGGCAGTATTTACACAAATTATTTGGAATTCTTCTGTTCTGGAAAAACGGGACATTTGTCTGTTCTCTCTCACTTATTTGGCTATTCAATTATTTATTATGTCAGTATAAATTGATGGATATTTATTTTATGTTGGGTTATAATTCAGTATTATTTAATTAATTAGTTTTGCTCAAATTATTCTGGCATTGGCCATTGGTAGCTCTTTGAGTTGGCTCATATGTCTTTTTGACATAACCCCATTGTGATATTTTGTTTTGTTTGATTTTTTAATTGTCTTTTTGCTGTGTACTTTCTTAATTTGGGGGACCAAAAGATGCCCAGGCTTATTATGTATAATTCCTGACCAGTCTTAGAATTAGCCACTTCTCCAAGGAGCCCTGGTTCCTTCCTTTATTGGAGAACGGTGTCAGGAATGAAGATCCAGGCACAAAGTATGCTTATTGCTACTGGGTACTTTTAATACTAGGTCCCCTCAACCAACAGAGCAAGGAAATATATGTGTACATAAACATGTAATGTATACAACAATCTGTGTTATGTACACACATACCTATAAATATGTTTATATGTAATCATTTATATCTATATTAAGCTAAGTGTAAGTTCACACTGTTCTCTAACTCTAATCCATTATCACATGGATCACTCTAGAAATCTCCCGGCTTGTATGTACCCTCCCCATTTACTATAAGAAACTTGACTCTCATCATCCACCATCCATTTATTTAATTGTCCAATTCCAGTACACATACGCTATTTAATTGTCCAATTCCAGTACACATACATGATTAACTTGTACACTCACAGGAGCCAACTTCATCAACCAGAGTACAATGCTTATACACGGTTCTTCTTGCTTTTAGTGTTACAGACTATTCATTTCTACAATGGTTACTCTTCCACTTACATCTGCCAGAGTCACAAGGCGATCTGTTTTTGGATATTCATTGGGAGAACTCACTGGGGTTCCTGGAGGTGATGTCCATAAAGATATGGAGACCCATATGACTGTGGCCCCCAAGATCTACTTTATTACCACACTAGTCTACACTCATTCTCCAGCAATTCCTTAATATATCCAGTTAAGTTTTCCTACCAATTAAATACTTCCAGTATCTTCTGCTCTAGGTAAGCAGATCTCAATAATTATCTCTCTCTGGATGGGTCTGTCTCTCCAGATTCCAGGGTGGTCCGAGAAATAGAGTTGGTTTTCAAGTTTTTTCAGCTCTTTATTGTTGTAAGGACCAGAGTGGTGATGTCTAAGCTCTCCATGTTAGAGCTGAAAGTGGAAGTTGGGAATTCTTTTTATTATGAATGTCAGGCAGCTGCGGAAGGAACAATTACTTCCTCATAGATAGACCACTCATGGATTAAATGTTCTTATAATGTCATTTTTATGCTAAAGAAACTTTAATAATGTATGACAGCTTTGATCACAGTGTTTTGTTTCTTGAATACTCCAAGGTTTACTGGTTGGATTATTTACCATTCTGGGACATTTCCACAGAGTCCATTTGATTTTTGCATTTATACATCTATTTGCACTGCTATACTTGTGATCTCGTCCCAGTTGACTTCCTGCCTGATATGTTCATTTTCTTAACATATGTGCGGTGTTCAACTATTTCACTTTTTCTGTAGTTTCCTTTGGACTGTCCCTGGGAGAGAAGGTGGTAGATGAAACTTCTTACCTTCAAGGTCTCACTTCTTCAAGGGTAATGAATTGCTATCTTCTCAGGCAACAGTTTCACTGAAAGCACTGGTTTCTTCCTCTTTTTATTGTTTATGCCTTTTCAAATTCCCAGGAAGTATGATTTCTAAAGCATGGTCACTGACTGGGCCACTTACATTCTTAACATAGAAACTGCTTCAGAAGATCAGGGAATCAGCCTCTTTCTAATCTTCCACTGCATCTCTTAATTCAGTGTGATTCAAAAGAGTTTTAGTAACTACAGTCATGTGCCATATGTTGTTTCAGGTCCTGGTAATCAAGACATGAGCAAGATTATACCAATTTCAAGATTAGATCACTGGGTCATCAGAAGACCTAGCAGTTGGAGACTGACGGCAACTGTCTACCACAATGGAAGCATCTGAATAATGATTGACCATCATCTTCTTAGTAAATATTTTCTTCTTAGATAGCATATATTTTACTTAATAACATAGATTTGATTACATACCTATATTATCTAGAGAGAGAAGTTGAGGTCAAAGACTATTCGAAGTACCTAGGTCTTTTAGGGTAACAACTAGCTATCTACTTAACTTATATCTGAAATTCAATTTTAGAGCCTTGGTTATGGTAGATAATTAATATCTTGTTCTCATTTGATGTACTAGGAATAACTTATATGAAAAATTAAAAGATGTGAACAAACCAGATTGAAATTTTTAAATTTAAAAATGTAATTTCATTTCTCATATACAAACAGAGACTAAAAACAGCATAAAAGAAGTTGAAAGGAGAATCATTAAAAATGGATGTTTCTTATATTCTATGAATTCACATCAGTTCAAATTAAAAGACCCACACTTTTCTGATGATACTCGAAAGTTGTCTGTTATTCACATGCTTCCTCACTTTCTCTTGCTTTCCTGCTTTCTTGTCTTCTTTTATCTCATTTTAAATCTACTTTACATATGTGTAAAGGGAAGGGAATATGATTACCGCCTTTAGAAATTTTCTTCTAAGCAGTTTAACCTGAGTATGGAGCCATAAACCTCAAATTCAAACCTTTACCACCCCCTATTTCTGTGTATTATACACTGAAATTACCCATATTTTTTATCTCCAAGATAGAGTCATAAAAGACTCTACCCTGGAGACTCTTTTATGACTCATAAAGTCATAAAAGTTACAAGAGTCATAAAAGTTCAAAGAAGTACAAAATCTACATGATGATTCCTGACCACTGCTCTGTGCACTGTAGCTTTATTTCCACTTCTTACTGAAACATCTGTCCTAAAGTTGATAATATCTAAATTTTTACCACTTTGTAAGGTTAAGAGTAAGAAAAAAAACTTTATTAACATTATTGTAGGATACTTAGCTTTGGCATTGTGGGTCTTTGGATTTGTTGTTTTGGATTCAACATTTCACTCAGTTTCCCCATCTGCCTAATAAGAAAAATGATGCTGGACTTAGTGTGAAATGGTTGTTTTAACTAATGTGTATAATTTTTTTTGTAAACTGAAATATATAATACAAGTAACACCTAGAATATACAACTGAAACATCACTCACAATCCATTCAAGGGGTAGAACATATGTTAGAAATTCTATAATTAATACTGATTTCCACGTTTAAAAATGATATTCAATTCTTTCATAATTGACTATAACAATAAATTAACTTGCTCAGCTATTAAAATGTTTTAAATCTGAAATTCAAATTCCATTTAAAGTATAAATATTGCCTTTTCTTTTGTCTGTACTTTCATACCTGTTTAAAATATAATCTATGCAAGCAGAAAATTGATTATGTATTAAAGAACAGTGTAGGCTTATATATATATCTGCATCCTTTGTTTTCTGGGTCACTTATGTTTAAATTACTGACAAAACATATCTCTAGAGCTCTCAACCATATATATGAATTTAGCTGAGGAGATTTGAAACTGAATTAAAATCTGCTTCATGTAATGCTTAGAATGACAAAATTTCTAAGTCAGTTTAGTTTTGATTAGAGAATATTTATTTTTGGTGCCAAATGTTGAAAATACAAGAAACTAAGTTGAACTTTTAAAATGCTGAGAAGGAAATGCATATGGGAAGTCATTATGACATTTTTAGCACTCCATTGTGTGGTGTAATAGAGTTTGGCTACATTTGTGTACAGGCAGTAATTTTGGGGGGGGAAGGTGGATACATATTTGCATAAAATCACAGGCTTAACAATGAAAAGCTTTTTGATTGCCAGGAGAGGTTGATTGCTTCTCTGCAGAAGTTTGGTTGGACAAAACTGGACTGGGATCAGGCACAGTTAGCTATAATTTCTGTGTTTCTTAATGATGCTCTGTGGGTATGATAAATAAAAGGGACTTCACATATGCTGTGTTTATATTTATTCAAACACTATCTCACTGTATTGAAATAACTGCATTATTATGTTTTTCACCTAGTCAAGGTAAAATTTTAATGATTTAGAGAAAGCTAGGTAAGACATCTTTCTCCTACCTTCATTCCAAATATTCAGCTTTTACAGAAGAGGGAAGGAATCACTGTTACTTGCTTGGAATTCTTGTGCTCTGGGCATGACTAAGCTAACATGGATTTATTTATGCATGGAGATATTCACTGGCCAAACCTGAATCACTGGTGGGGATGTGTCAGAGTCATGTCAGGATGAGTCCATTGTGAGGGTTTGACAGTGATTTTCTTACTCTTCACTTGACATGAAAGTAGGAAAATGTGCTTGACCAAATGGATTGTCCACCCTTGCTTCCCTATAGTCAAACAAGAGGCAAAGGTGGAATTCTTTTGCTTAGAATAGGATTTTTAAAATTTTATTTCCTCATCAAAGAATTTCTATTTCTTAAGAATTCCCACGTTGGGCTTCCCTGGTGGCGCAGTGGTTGAGAGTCTGCCTGCCGGTGCGGGCGGCACAGGTTTGAGCCCTGGCTCAGGAGGATCCCACATGCTGCGGAGCAGCTGGGCCCGTGTGTCACAACTGCTGAGCCTGTGCTCTAGAGCCCACAAGCCACAACTACTGAGCCCGCGTTTTACGGCTGCTGAGGCCCCCGCGCCTAGAGCCCGTGCTCTGCAACGAGAGAGGCCACTGCAATGGGGGGCCCTGTGCACTGCAACGAGAGGAATGGCTTTCACCAAAAAAAAAAAAAAAAAAAAAATCCCATGTTGAATAAAGGGGAATTACTTTGAAAAAACAAATCAAAGTAGGAGAAAAGCAGTGAATAAGTCAGCTTTGTTCTTGTATCTGCACCCTGGTGTTTTATAGACTAAACAAATTCAGACCTAAACTTGTAATTACCCATATTAGACTATAAATAAAAATTGGTTCCTTATTTGCTAAGACATACTGGATAAGAGCAAGATTAGAAATTGCTAATAGTCTATAACTCATAAAAAACTTGCTTTTTAAATAGCTGCTCATACTTTCCTTATGATAGGTAGGCATTTCCAACATTTTTTTTTTTAAGTAGAGCATTTACCTCTTTTGTATCTGTAAATCCAAGGCACTGGATGAACAAAATACACAATGAGTTGGTACTCTTCCAAAGATTGTTTTTCTACTTTGCATAGTGAATGGAACTCTTCTTTTGCAATTTTGGAAGTGAACTTTTACTATCACTTTTTGGAAGTGATAGTAAATGTACACACAGAGAGAGAAATGTTGATGTGCAGATAATATTAGTAAGAAGGAAATATGACCTTTAGGACAATGATGGCTGATATGCTCTGATATACACATGATATAATTCATTTCAGGCAGGTAAAAATAACAGAATATGTATGATAGGTCCTGATAAATAAATGGGATAAATCTCAAATATATGACAGCCAGAATCTCCTCTCATTTTCTTCCAAGAGTGTGAGGGAAGAGGAATAATGTTACATTTTGTAAGGTGAATCTGACACAGCTGTCAGTTTTATTAGCTCAGCTTCCCTTCCATAGGAAGCATGATGATGTATTGGTTCTCACTTCTCCATGCATTTACTTTCTGTTTTGAAATAGACAAGTGACCTCAGCTTAGTAAGTGACCTTCAGCTGCACAGAAGAAGAGCAGCTCAATACCCAAGCACAAATGCTGCTGAACTAAGTGGTTTATACATATGTTCCTAGTTTTTGTGAGATGCCTAATCCCAACACAAGAGCCACTGGCTGGGGTCTCAGAAACCACCAGGATCTGGGTTTCTAAATGACCCCAGCTTCAGATGCCTTTGGCTCCTAGGTACAAATTTTTAAGTGACAGGAGTCGCAGTGTAATGAAGAAACCAAAGTTATTTTTAAAAACTACAACTGACAGAATGCTGTTTAATGGAATAGCGCTGACAAGGCATTTGGAAAGAACTGTTCATAAATACTTAAATGCACTCTTAGGGCAAAAATTAGATTGAATTACATTAATGTGACTAATTTAGTTTGGTTTTTTTTCCAATTACAGAAGAATTCACTTAGTGAACAAAATAGCTTTGGCTTTGCCAGCTTTAAATTTTGCAGTCTGGTCGCTTTAATTTAGCATCCTGTGTCTAGTCATGTATTTGTAAATGTTGCTAATTCATCAATAGAAGGTGAATTCAATCTCCATACTAAATGAGTTAAAGTTGAAGTTGCTGATTACAGACATCAAGTAACTTATTAGTAATTTTTTGTGTCACTTTGTTTTCTAAGTGTAGGTTCATTCTTCATGACATTGACACCTTGACAGTTGAAAAGAAATTAAGGAGAAATAAATGGCAGTTAAGCACATATATTAAAATTAAAAGAGTAACAGTGTATGATTTCAGAGATATTGAAGAAGGTAGTCAGCTGGCTGCCACATGGTCAAAACACAGGCTTATATATTGTCTGCTTTCAATCACAGGTGCAGAGCTATGCTATTCAACAATTGCACTTATTTTTTCTTTCTTTATTATTTTTTTTCTGTTCCAACTTGTCATCCTGCTTAAGAGAATATATTTTACTATAGTACCTGATTTCTCCTACTTGAAATTCAGATGAAATAGGAATGAATCCTTAACTATTGAAGGTTTCTTGAGTCTTTGATAACTGGCTTGTAGGAGTGGAAAACACTATACAATAGTCAAGAACCCAACAATCAAGAGCAACTTCAACGAATGTAGTTTTGTCTTTGTGGAGGGCACGGCAACCTAGTGTGCCATTGCTTTTTTTGTTACAGCTAGGCAAAGACGCATTAATATGCAGCAGTAATATTGTGGTTTTTCTTTTTTTTACTTACCGGTGAATTTGATGTGTATTCCTACATATTTTATTGCATAGCTGAGGTTTATAAATATGCATAAATATACAAAGCATCTTAATTATTCATTTTAAGTAGACAGAGCATTTTAGGTTGGAAGTTAGGCTAATTTTTGGAACTCTATTTTCTCAACTCTAACTGGATTTATATAAAACTTTTAGTGCTCTTTGGCAAGTACGTGAAAACAGTTTTTATTGCTTCAATCAATAAAACGTTTTTATATGAAAAATGTGCATGTCGTTCTTTTTTTAATTGAATAATAGGTTTTCTGATGTTTCTGGTATTATTTTTAAAGTAATTCATTGTATTGGCAATTCTGTTTAGCCACTAAAAACAAGCATGTAAAGAGAATTTAGCTTCACAAAATAATATTCAAAAATTACTTCCTTTTATTCACTAACCTTATTCTTATTTGCTCATTGATAGCTATCATAGTAATGTTAATGATACCTAATGACATGTTTTCTTTTGGGCAGTTGCAATAATATGCCCTTTATGGACCTATTTCATTTTTGAAATAACCAGATTAGGGAGATACTACTGCCCACATTTTACACGTGAAGAAACTGAGGCTCAGAATTCCAGCTCACAAGCTCAAATCCCTCGTTTGAACATTGGTTCAAATCCCTGCCCTTTCATTTACTAACCATGTTATCTTGAGGAAGCTATTAACCCATTTAGGATTACTGATTGTAAAATAGGAATAATAATGCCTGTATGATATGACTATCGGGATGTTGAAATAAAGTCATCTGTGACTGGTATAAAATGAGCATTTAATAAAGAGTAGTTACTATTATAGGGTCTAACTGCTCTACCTGTGATTTTGCGCCCACTTTGTGCCCAGAAAGTTCTTCATAATTTATGTCTCCTTTCATTTCTCTCATCAATGTCTCCTTATCCACTAGAATCTAACCTTCAGACTACAAACATGTCTTCATTTCATCTATCTTAATGAAAGAAAACAAAAACAAGCAAATAAAAATATCTAGACATTTAAAATAAATAATTAGCAAACCCTTTCCCCCAAAACTTTGCAACACACTGCAAATCATTGTTGTGCCATTTCTTATCTGCTAAAGTTAACAAGTTACCCTATAATAATAGAAATCTGAATAGGAATCACTTTCTCACTATGCATCATTTTTTAAAAAATAATTGCAATGTGGTTTTTATGAAAGTAATATATGTTTTAAATTAAATAATTAAAATTATTTAATAACCAAAACAAGGAGACAGAAATGGAGGAGGAGGAGGAGAAGAGGAGGAGGAGGAGGACAAGGTTGAGTTGGAAGGAAGGAAGGAAGGAAGGAAGGAAGAAGGGAGGAAGAAGAAAGGAAGGAAGGAAGGAATGTAGGAAGGAAGGGAGGGACGGAAGGAGGGAGGGAGGAAGGAAGAGAGGAAGAAGGGAGGAAGAAGAAAGGAAGGAATGTAGGAAGGAAAGGAGGGAGGAAGGGGGAAGGAAGGAAGGAAGGAAGGAAGGGAGGGAAGGAGGGAGGGAGGGAGGAAGGAAGGAAGGAAGGAAGGAAGGAAGGGAGGGAAGGAGGGAGGGAGGAAGGAAGGAAGAAGGGAGGCAGAAGAAAGAAAGGAAGGAAGGAAGGAAGGAAGGAATGTAGGAAGGAGGGGGGAGGGAAGGAGGGAGGGAGGAAGGAAGGAAGGATGGAAGGATTTTACATTATGGAAGATGAAAATTAACTTAGTATCCCCAAACTTCCAGCCCTTTTCCACCCGCAGTGTTCCCTTTTATTCATCCTAACAGTATATCCAAAGGAGCTCTGAAACTCTTCTCCCTGCAGTTAAACACATCAAAGAATTTTTTATTCCATTTCCTTCTCCTGAAGCTGCTTCCATCCTGTGTGGTCTCTCTCCAGCCACAGCCATGGTCTTAGGGTGTCCTTCCTCAACTGTGTATCTTCTGTCCTTGCCTTCTCTCTTGTGTCTAATCCCAAGTTCATGGATCCTGCATCTTCTTCTCTTTTAGCCTGCTCTTCTTTGGAGTCTGCTCATCCCACAATAGTTTCCTGGGAAGGAATGCATGGGAAATGTATCTTTAAGTACTTACATGTCTGAAAATAGCTTGATAGTGGCCTCAACCCTAATTGATATTTGGGTATGGAGTTTTGGATTGTAAATCAATTTGTCTCAGCCTTCTGAAGGTCTGCACCACTGTATTCAGACTTGTGGGATTACTCTTGAACAGACTGATGACATTTTAATTTATGTTGCATTGTATAAGACTGGCTTATTTTCTCCTTAGGATTTTTTTCTATACCACTATATTCTGAATCACTGGATGATCGCCCCTGGGAAGATTATTTTTCCATTTGTGACAATGGGCAATTATTGTGATCCTTTAATATGAAATTAAATTTTCTTTGATTCCTTTGTATATCAAAATATTTGATAATTTCTTCCCACTTTTTGTTGGTTTAATCTTCCATTCCTGTTAGCAGTATATTAGACATTTTATATAATATTTTGTTCCTCTTTTTCATTTTCTATCTTTGTCTTTTGTACTCCTTTCTAAAAGATTTCTTCAATATTATCATAAGATTTCATCAACTGTTTATTGACCTTTGGCTGTTGAATGATAATTGAATTAAGTATTAAAAAGTTTATTGATGAAAATCAAAAGGACTCAAGTGTTGATACATAGTACAACATGGATGAACCATGAAAACATATGCTAAGTGAAAGAAGCCAGTCACAAAATACCATATATTGTGTGATTCAATATGAAATGTTGAGAATATGCAAATCCATACAGACAGAAATTAGATTAGTGGTTGCCTAGGCCTTGAGGTGTCAGAGAGAAACGGGGTGTGACTGATAATGGGAACAAGATTTCTTTTTAGAGAAATAGCATGTTCTAAAATTGATTGTGGTGATGGATGTAAAATTGTGAATACATTAAAAGCATTGAATTTTATACTTGAAGCAGGCAAATTGTTTGATATGTGAATCATATCTCAATAAAGCTGTTACGTATACGTATATTTTAAAAAGCTTATTTGTGAACCTTGAAAACAGTAAACTAACTTAAAGAAACAAGTCACAAAGGCCACATGATATATGACTTCATTTCTATGAAATGCCAAGAATAGGCAAATCTAGAGAAACAGAAAGCAGATTAGTGGTTGCCAAGGGCTGGTGGAATTGGGGGAAAATGGGGAGTGAAAGCTAATGAGTATAGTTTCCTTTGGGGTAAAGAAAATATTCTAAAAGCTGACTGTGGTGATGGTTTCACAACTCTGTGAATACACTAGAAATCACTGAATTGTACACTGTAAGTGGGTGAATTTTATGGTATGTAAATTATATCTCAACAAGGCAGTTAAAACACAACAGAACAGCCTATTGACATTCTGTTTGTGCTTGTGTATGAAGGGGCTTGTTGAATGGCAGCTTTACTCTATAGTGAAGTTTTATTTGGATCGCTAATGGTCCATGTCTCTAGGTTTGCTTTGTTTTTTTCTCCTTCAGACTGTTCAGTTTCTTCAGAGATAAATTTTCTGATCTCTTGCTGGGTTTATGATCTGAGTGGCCACACAACAGTAGTTGGTTAGAGAACCAGGATTGGAATCACAGGTTAAGTTTTAGAATTTCACTTAATTTTGTGGTGCAGGGCAGCTTTTCACCCTCACCCTTAGGTATCCTTGGCATTCCTGGATCTTGGTTTGTTCTCACTTAGTTTTTCCAGAAGATAAATCGTTCATTTCTTGCCTACTCTTGAAGACATATTCACCTGTCTGTCTGGGGTGAGGTGAGGGCAAATCTGGACATTTAAATGCTTCCTTAACACCAACAGTTAATTAGGTCTACCCTTCACCCCGCCCACAGTGCCTCCACTTCAGGGATTTTTTCATAGGTTCTTTCTGCAGCACAGATAGCTTGTTTCATCTTGCCATCCTCCTCGACATGTACTTGGTTTTCAGCTTTCTCTGTGTTTTAAGTCATTTACTGCTTATCCATCTACTTTCCACATCTAAAATATTCTGACACCTCACCTCTTCCCTGATGGTCATTCCCTCTCTAGTTTTCTCTAATCCTCTGTCGCTAGATGGATGACAGATTAGATAGATGACAGATAGATAGATATTGAATAGAGAAATGACAGATGGATGAATGGATCGATGGATAGGTTGCTTGATAGATAGATGATACATAGATCTGATAGATAATTTCAGGCCCTAGGAAGAAGAGTAAAACATATGTGTTCCGTTCTTCATTCTTTACCATTCACCTTAGTGAAATCTCCCTTTCTCCTTTGCTCTCCTACACAGGTGTTATCAATGACCAAACCTAATGACCAGACCTATTTTTTCTCCAAGTCCTATTCAATTTCTGATTGAATTCTACTTGCTAAGTTTTCTTTTATTTACAGAGACTTAAAAAGAAAAATTTTGCCCTTGAATGCTATAACCCTACTATTAAAGTTTTCCTCACACTTCTGTTATTAATATTTTAGTCTCAATTCACTACTCCATTTTGGTCTCTGACTGTTTCTTAACTTTCTGTTAACAGAGTAAGAATGGGGAGACCAGGGCACATGTTTTTGCCTAGTGTTACTATGTTTTCTTCTGTAAAACTCCGTGAAGATTTGGCATTGCTCCTTTTCCAGAGGAACTGGATGTTCTTAGGGCAGAGAGTTATTGCTCTGCAGGAATCCTTGCCTAGGCTTCACCAGATCAATATGCATGATAATTGTTTGATACATGATACTCTTGTTTCTTTGATTCCAAGAAACATGCTAACATGTAGTGTTGACAGAGAGAACATTGACTATTTCAGCAAGATCTAAACTTGGGAACGAAAAATAGACAGAATGAGTGCTTTCTAATTTTATTTCATGAGACAATAATTCCAAAATATTTGAGCTAGCAAGGGGGAAATGCAGGTTATTAAAATATCACAAGAATGACAATATAACTGAAAATATGCTTTTGGGAATTATGAAGAATTTTGCTTTCTACTCAACTTTAAAATTCTCCATTGTGTCATAGAAAAAAAAATTTTTTAAGCTATTTGCTTTAAAATGCACTTTTTTTTTTTTTTTTTTCGGTACGCGGGCCTCTCACTGTTGTGGCCTCTCCCATTGCGGAGCACAGGCTCTGGACGCGCAGGCTCAGCAGCCATGGCTCACGGGCCCAGCTACTCCGCGGCATGTGGGATCTTCCCGTACCGGGGCACGAACCCGCGTCCCCTGCATCGGCAGGCAGACTCTCGACCACTGCGCCACCAAGGAAGCCCTAAAATGTACTTTTGAATGCTTTTATTTTCAGACACTTGAGAGAATGGGTAGGAAGAGTATATAAAATAAACCTAAATTCCTCTTAAATACCAAACACATCAAGGATATGAATCAAAATTACTCTGCAATGTGACATTAATTTTTTTGATTTTATAATTTTGGGTGCAAAATTAAAATATCAACTCTAATTTGTTAGTTTATTTATGTTCATAATGTATGACTGTTGATAGATAATAAATATAAAATACACTTACATTTTAACATTCTTAACTATATATGTCGAATTTCGCAGTCATAACCAAGTTAATCAGTACCTACAAGAAAATGAATTATTTCACAACAAATGAGTGGAGACTAAAAACGCAAGAGGCTGGTGATGGTGTATGAATATTTTTACCAATTTATATCATAGGTGCCAGTGTTGAAACTCATTATTTTCTAAATGATGATCTCTGACTTATGGTCATTCTGAAATAATTTGAAGGCTAAGGACACTTATAAAACCACTGATACTCTCTCAAATATCTATCTCTTTATATTGAAATAAGAACTGCAGCGACTAATCAGAAGCTTCTCTAGGTCACTTTCCTCCTTGGGTGGAGTTCTTTGGGTGTTGATTTATCTACTTGGAATATTTTTTTCCCAATAGGTAAATTCCTTTATCTTTCAAATCTCAACTTTAGTATTACCATTAATGTGAAGCTCTCTTTCTTTCCAAGATAGATTTAAAAGACTATTCATGTTATTTTCTACTGAACTACCTCTCTGTATTTCTGCAAATATAATGTTATGATAGCTTATTTGCATAAATATCTTTTTCCTGGATTCTAAATTCTTTGAGGACAGGGAATGTGTCTTTTTATTGTTTTATATCTGAAGTATTTAGGAAGATTTGTGTAATATCATAAGTACTTTAAATATTATATGATCACATAGATTTATTATTTATTCCAATAAATATTTTTGAGCAGTTGTATGGTCCTATGTATAAATTCCTGGGGACAGATAAATGAATAAGATCTGTTTTAAACCTTCTAGTATTTCATAGTATATATAATACATCTCGACTATATAACAGTGTGTTGAATATTTATATAAAGTGCTTTGGAAACAGAGAGTGGAAAATGTTGAATTTCCTTGAGGTGAAAGGGGAAATGTCAGGAATTATTTCCCAGAGGAGGGATTATTTGAATTTAAAGAACAAATGTAATAGCCATTTTACATATGGGGCAGAAATTTCTAGGGGAGGGAATAGCTCATGCAAAAGTATAAAAATGTGAAAGAGCATTGGATATTTTTGAAATGACTCCATGGCTAGAATGAGGTTGAAAACTAAGCAGGAGCCAGAAAATTGCAACATTTTATGTCATGATAAGGAATTTCATCGTAATCTTTCTGTTAATGGGACTGCATGGCAGGGAGAAAAGCAGCATCACATACACGTTTAAAAAATATAATTTTAGTTGCAGTATGGAGGATGAAACTCTGAAGGTGCATGAAGGCACTGTAAGTAAGATACCTGGTGGAAAATAATTAAACTCTAAGGCAGTGGGGATGGAGAAGAGAGGCTAGGATTAAAATATATTTACAAGGTTTTTAATAAATATGCTTAGTCTTTTGAGTATTTCACTTTTGCTCAGTTGGGGACATCTTCACAACTGGCATTTCAACTGATACCATGTTGTTCATTCATTCATTTATTTATACAATCGATCATTATCAAACAAGTACTCTATGTAATCAGTCACTATTCTAGTTACTGGAGATTGAGCAGTGAAAAAAAATCAACAAAATTTCCTTCTGTCATGTAGTTTATCTTCGGGTGGAATGTAAGGAAGTGGCTCGTTAAGGACTGGCATCTTGAAGATGGAACATATTAGGGCTGTATATTAATTCTGATCATGCCAAATTTAGGTAAAACGGATGGGCATACAACAGCTCCTGCTATAGTTTTCATTTCCTTGTCTCTTAATTTTATAAATTTCAACAGATACTTTCTTCTTTGCCTCAGGAAATTAAAGGAGGGTTTTCATGATGAAACGTACATAATTTATGTATTAATTAACTTTAGACCTATTGACAGTGGAGAATAAGGTCTCCTGGTATCTATATGCTGCTGAGATTTAGCATACTTTTTCTTCCCCTTGGTTAACTTCAGCATGCCTCTCATCATGTTCGCTGCCAAATTCTGACAAATCAGTTTATAAGAAATGGCACTAGACAATGCTAGCATATAAAAGAAAATTAAATTTCACACTGAGAAAGGTGCTAATATCATTTAAGCTGACAGTCAGCTGTACCTGTGCCAGCCACTTTCATTAGGGGTGATTTTTTTTTACTTTTATTTTTATTACATATCATTTAAATTTCTTCTGGCCTCAATGCAAAGTTGTGCATAGCTGTTACTAGTTGTCGTTTTTGACAGTCACAGCCTGTATGCTAAAGGTGACAAAGTAAAACAAAACAAAACTCTATCAGTTAATAGACTCCTTGATTTAAGCAATTTAGAACTACCAAAGTGATGTCATTTCACTGGAAATTCAAATGTAATGGCAGGGGGCACTTTTTAGGTCTTGAATAAAATAGTCATTTGACTAGAAGAAGCCAATCCAGCTGACTATTTCCTTTTCTTCTCTTTGAGTGAAATTTAAACCTCACTTTTCACAGAATCTAACAGTTTGTTACGTAACAAGACTTCAGAATTTAATTTTGCATCTGCACACAGACACCAAGAAGGGTTCTTGGAAACTACTTACTACGTGAAGCTGGTCAGTTACTGTACGGCAGTGAGATGATGTGTATTTCCTGCAAAAAAAAATGACTTGGAATGAAAAGGTCACTTCTTTATAGTGCGCTCAATTTAGTCAGAATATGCTCAGTCTAAATATCAGTTCTTTTCTTCCCCAGGAGTACCAATTAGTATTAAAATAGAACCTTACACCCTATTGTTCTTTGTATATTACCTTGTCAAAATAATACTGATTAGTACTAAGAGAAGGACCTATCTAAGTTACAGCTTTCTTTCAGTGAACAGTCTAGGTTGCTTGGGTTCGGAATAGGAGTGAATCAGGGAAAGAGTGCCATCTTTTTATGATGTATTTTGCAGTCTTAAGAAATAACTTTTAGTGGTTCACAAAAATAACAAAACAATCTTAGCATTAGGCAGGAAATGGGTTTTTTTTATAATGTATGTATAATAATACTTTGCATTTCCATAACGTTTAAAGGTTTCAAAACTCTTCGATATATATGTTTCACTACATATTAGTTATAAAAGATGAAAAGCTTAATAATTCATTGATTGACATGGGTAATACATTATGATCTAATGGAAAAAAATGGGTTGAAATTTAGAAATCACTGAGTAGTTGGGTTCTCTTGTGTTTTTCCATTTTATTATACTCTGGTCTGATTTCTATTAAAAATATATTTGTTTTCCTTCACATTTATTTCACATGAACAATATGAGTCATAAATGAAACCTTATGTAAAGTGTTTATATTTCCTTGTACAAAATATACAATGCAGGTATTTCCACTATGATACCAACCAATTACCCTAACTGGTATGTATGCCTCCATTTTTTCTGCTGAGGATGACAAGTACGTTCAACTTACAACAGATCTAAAATCATGTTAATCTGAGTCTTCTTCATGTGCTGCATTAGCAGAATTTCTAGACTTTTCCCAGCATCTTCTCCTAAAATATTTTAAGGAAATCCCAGAAGCACTTATATGTGTTACCCCCAAGACCCTAGTCTCTTACAGCTTTCAGGTCCTAGATAAAGTCACTTATTTTTTAAGAGACTATAATAAGACAGGATTGTCTCATACATGAGTAGCCTGACTGCCTGAATGATCCAGGTTCTTTTCAATCATGACAATTCCGTTGCCCACTGCTCTCTGCAGTTGAGTCTTCTCATATCTCTTAAGTTAACAGAAGAGTACTTTTATTGTTATCAGATGGGCAAGTAGTCCAGACCACCCTCTTCTATTTGTGGCATATGAATACAAATGGAGTATCTCATACATACACTTAAATATTTTACAGTTACAAATCAGCAAACGAACTTAAAGAAAATGTGTTCTATCTTACTAAATCGATATGCCTTCAGAGAGAATAAACAGTATGCAATGTTAGCAATGAACTTTGCTCCTCAGTCACTGTCTGCAGCTGTTGGAAATGTCTTGTTAATTTGTGAATTTCACTCGAATCAAGTATTGGAGCTCAAAGGACTAGAAAAGAGGCCCTTGACACTACTCAGAAAGGACGCTTCAGCATGCAAGAATTGTTTGCTGTAATGTGACCTAAGAGGAAGGGTGTGCCATGCCAATCATTTGCTACTTCTCTTTCTAAGCACCTCTCCTGCTCAAGTCCTCCCCGAACTCCAATAAGTGTCTATTTGTGATGTTGACCAGGGCACAAGCCACAAAGTTCTCGGTATCTGACATAGTGGTGTTTTGTTTTTATGTCAAAACACGAGAGGTGGGGAGACTCAATTCCCTGAAACTGGAATGCAATCATTTGTAAAGTAGGTATCGATGGTTGCAGGTTTTGCTGTGCCACACTTGTGTGCCAGATCCTGAGTTACAGAAAAACCTGAAAGTGCTAGATTAAACGTATCTTGTGTGTGTGTGTGTGTGTGTGTGTGTATGTGTGCGCGTGGCCTGTGTGTGTGATATGAAGAAACTCTAAGGTACAGGTCCCAGGTTAGGGGCTCCTCTTGCCATTACAGACTCACTTACAGGCTTCTTCCTTCAGATGCAGTCCTCCCTCCTCTACTCAGTGTATCTCAATCTTGCACAGCCCACGGAAGCAATGCTGTGTTTTGCCTCCTGGTCTCTTGTTCAGTTAGGTCTTTCTCCAACCACAGTTCCCCAGGGACTTCTCATTCCTCCTTCCAGCAGAGGCTTCTTTGGAGCTCTTCCCCACCTCTCACCCCTCTGGCATTCAAACAAGGACAGGTTTAAACCAGACAGACAAAATTTAATTTTTTCTCTACAGACTTTCTGTATTCTATGCAAATTAAAATATGCCTAGATTAACATTTTAAGTGCTCCTGCACAATCTGTGGTTTGTGAGAAGTCTCAAATTTCCACAGCTCTAGCCCACTGGGAAAAAAACTCTAGTGAGACGTGATGACTAATTCTATAAACTGCTGCAGGTACTTTTGCTCTTGGAGCCTGAGGAAATGTTGCCACATACAACTCGAGCACCTTTCCTCAAATGGAAGAAGAGTACTGTTATGTAAAATCAATTGCACATGGTCTCTTAAATCCCCACACGCAGTGTTACCATCTTATTCTCCTAAACCTTTCCACAGAAGTAAATTTCAAAAATACAATTTATTGTAAAACCTATATATTTATTGATTTATTTATTTCTGCTGTACGCGGGCCTCTCACTGCTGTGGCCTCTCCCGTTGCGGAGCACAGGCTCCGGACGCGTAGGCTCAGCGGTCATGGCTCACGGGCCCAGCTGCTCCGCAGCATGTGGGATCTTCCCGGACCGGGGCACGAACCCGTATCCCCTGCATCGGCAGGCGGACTCTCAACCACTGCGCTACCAGGGAAGCCCGTAAAACCTATATTAATATGGAACTCTTCACTGGCATTAAAAATCAGGGGACACACACACACACACACACACACACACACACACACACACACACAAATTCAGGGGAGACTGATTTGCATACAAATTAGGTTAGCCATACATTTAAGTGTGCTAACTTTCATCCCAAACTCACTACAAAAGTCAACTCAAATGGTTATGTTTCTAGATGAAACTTGTTCAAAATTTGGGATTTTTTTTCCCCCTCCACCATCTAAAGAGAAATTTTACACCCAGGGAAAGGGAGAATGATATTAACTGAGCTAAGGTTTAAAAGGAAAAGAAAGGTAAGAAATGCTGTTTTATTAAGAGACTAAACTATGTATCAGAGACTGCTTTCCAAGCAATTTAACCTGCAACATTAACTTTATGCTGAGAAGACATAATGACTATTTTTAAATCATAGCTCATTAAAATGCAATGAAATGTCCAATTCCAGACAAGATAGTATAACCAGGATAAGATTTACACACCTAGTAAAAAAGAAGTCACACAAAATACATGAAAGAATTGCACTCCTACCAGGGCCATGAGGGACTTCTCACTGTGAGAACCTTACAGGGTTCCTGGAGAGAAAGCCCAAGAAACTTCTGTGGCCTCACTAAAGCTATGGCTTCCTAGGAGTTTCTCACTCTCATGCTAGTCCGTACAATGTCCCCAGCAAGTCTTCAAAATTACTTTTTCTACCTATTCATAGCTCCAGCAGGAGCTTCTGTTCCAAGTAAACAGAGCTCAGTTCCTGCACATCTCTGGGTGTGCCTATCTCCCAAGATTTGGAAGTAATTTTTTGCCTGTGACCTCAATTTTCTGATGGGTCCAGGAAAGATCACTGATTTTCAGTTTGCCCAGCTTTTTCTTGTTGTAGGACAAGAGTGATGACTTCCAAGCTTTTTATATGTTGGAACTGAAACATGAATCACCACCACAGTCTTATTTTCTATTATTATTCTCTACTGAGAAAAGTTTCATTTACTGATTATTTTTTGTATTGAATTTCAATATTCCTTACAAGAGAAAAGATGTCTCTAAATTTATTTCTTCTAAGTAAATTATATTTTACCTATGAGCAAATCAATATTTAAAGCTTCAGAGTATCATATTTAACATATAATCTTTGCTGGTAAAGCCTAAATTTTGGGCAAAAAAAATGACTCAAAGGAAAGGTAGGGTAGAATGTGCATTTTTTTCTCTCTTCAGATGATAAAGGGGAAAATGAGGAGGAATATCCTAGATAAATGACATTAAACATCTGCAGCAAGATCTGGCTGTTGATGGTATGAAATCTGGAGTCAGAGTGTCTATTTGATCACATTCCAGCTCCCTGTCACTCACTAGCTGTGTGACCTTGGACAAGTTATTAAATTATTAGTTCTCCAAGTTAAGTGGGATGATGTAATCTCTATATCGTTGGGAGTACCATCTGCTTGCCCTTCTATCTCTGCAGGTATCCCACTGACCTGGCTAACAGCCTCGCCTCTTTCCCTCATCTACCAGGCCTGCCATATTCCGCCTTCCGTGCAAGCCAGTTGCCCAATTTTGTCATATGTACCTACATATTTTCTGGGACATGGCTTACTTTAATCATGGACTGGTTGAATTCTGCAATTTCCAATTATTTTCTGTCTTTTATGGATTTATGATATTTGCTTGATTATATTACACATTTTAACTAATTTAAGCATGTTCTTGACACTACAAGAGTTAATATGTTGTATTTTAGACACCATTTGGGTCTTAAATTCTGAAGGGTATCTGTCAGGCAGAAAGCCTGAAGTCAAAGAAACAGTATGATGCCACTAGTCTGTGTAGAAGCTCATGTTTTCCAGGGCATTAACTGAACTGGTTGAGATGCAGACAGGAAATCTCATATCTGGGACTCGTCTCTGGGGGCAACAATATTTTTTTTTCTTTCCTGTGTTTCTGCTTCCTCAGGATGCCTTTCTTAAATCTTCAGTGCATTTAAAGTCCAGCCTAAAAATTTTTTCCTTGTTAAAAATCAATCCTTTTTCTTCTAGAATCTAACCCAAAATATTTGAGCATTAGTAAATATTTTCAGGATTATTTTATGTTATTCTGCCTGGGTGACAAGGGTGAGTGTAGTGCAAAGGTAATTATATATATTGAAAATCCTGCATTCCAAAAATAAATATATGTATTTTCCTTCAAATTTAAATATATTTTTGTTTAAAAAAATCAAACTGGTTAAATCTTAAAGAAATAATTTTTTTTTTTTTTTTTTTTGCAGTACGTGGGCCTCTCACTGTTGTGGCCTCTCCCGTTGCGGAGCACAGGCTCCAGACGCGCAGGCTCAGTGGCCATGGCTCATGGGCCCAGCCGCTCCGTGGCATGTGGGATCTTTCCGGACCGGGGCACAAACCCGTGTCCCCTGCATCGGCAGGCGGACTCTCAACCACTGTGCCACCAGGGAAGCCCAAAGAAAGATAATTTTCATGGAATTTGTTAAATTATTTTTGGTTCTACATTTACTTTTTGGTTGTATGTAAGTTGGATGTTTAATAGAAACTGGAAAAATAAACCAACATCTGCTTACTTTTTAGGTGGTTTGGCTATTGATACATTCTGTGTCCTGTAGGTCTGAAAGTGAGCAGAGATGAACATAAATGCATATATTTTGCTTATATTCAGGTTGCTACAAGATTGGAGAACTGCATCTAACATTACCACCTGAGATCCTGGTGAAAGACATTCATAACTCTCGTGGGCTATAATCATTATATGGTTGATGACGTTTGCCAACTTATATTTTAGGAGGTTAACTCTGTCACTAGTTTGTGGAAAAAATAATCAAACATATTATGACATGAATAGAATTAGCAAGGGGAGATATTATTATTCTTGGCTGCTATATTTGTTGAGTATTTTTTATACGATTGTACCTACAATGTAAGCTTACTCATGGCTACTAAAATGTCCTAAATTTGATGACAGGAGCAGGATCAAATTTTTAAACCTTAAGGCTCTTAACTAATGCTTTCTACAATACTAGTTGTCATTCTCATGGTCTTTCTCAAATTCCTCATAAAATATCCTCAAGATGGGGAAACAGATAAAATTATCAACTGCTAAATTTATAGATATATATAAAATAAAATTTTAGAAGGACTAGTAATCAATACATTCCTAGAATCTTACACTATTTTTCCTAACTTGAGTGTAATACAATTTGAATGACAAGCAAAATACTTAGCCCTCACTTGTGATATGATGCCTTCAGAAAAGAGTAAGTATGAGATTGACGAAAGGTTGGAGAACTTTTTATGTCTCATCTACAATGTGTTCCAGTGTTTCTATTGGGAAGTAATTTGATTTAAGTATTCACATTAGCATAATAAGGATAATGGTAAATATAGTGAACCTTTCTCAGCAATGACTGTCATAGTCTGTTCTAAGCACTTTCCTGTATTATCTCATATTATCTCCAGAAAACAAGTATTAATAATGGTCCCACTTTACAGTGTAGAGAAGTAGTAATAAATCTTAGATTTACTGATGATCTCAAAAAGTAGAATTGGCAGATTGAATCTAATTCTATTTGAATCCAGAATCTTCCCCCATCCTGTAATTCTTTCAGTTTTCTTAAACGAATCTATATCTTGCTGAATGTATTTTATACAAATTTATAAGAAAGAAAATAGAATATATTAATATATTAATTGTAGTTATCTCAGATCTGTGGAATGATTAAAGATAATCTTTATTTTTTCTATTTATCCTTTGTGCATTTAAAATAATTTCTATAATATTTTTATGGTATGTAAAACACCCTAAATTCCATTGAACATACTGTTGGGACTGATTAAAGGAATTGAATGTTTTACTGCTATGAAAAAGATCATAGGAATTTATACTTCATTTAGTGATAGTTAAAAGTAGTCACCAAAGTGCACATTGCTTCTCCCCCAGGCCCTTATTCTCTGTTACAGTGACATCATATACTGCCAGCCTGGGTACATTGGCTGGGTACTTGCCAACTGTACAGCAAGTTAGTCAGATCATCAAAAAAGAATTCATCAATATTTGGCTAGGATGAATGGAGTCTTAGAATGGTGGAAGAGTAAAATGAGGAAAGCCGTAAATCATGTTTTATGAAGATAAAGGTAGGAGAGAAAAGGACTGAGGAGAGTAGGCTACTAAAAGTGAGTAAAAGAAGAATATCAAAAAAGAATTATATCTGGTTAGGTTCCTGATTTAAAAAAAAAACACTAAAAATTAATCATTATGGAATGAGGGAGGTTGAAATTGAACAAGTACATGTTGATTATATTAAGGAATTATTTATTTATTTATTTATTTTGCGGTACGCGGGCCTCTCACTGTTGTGGCCTCTCCCGTTGTGGAGCACAGGTTCCGGACGCGTAGGCTCAGCGGTCATGGCCCATGGGCCCAGCCGCTCCGCAGCATGTGGGATCTTCACGGACCGGGGCACGAACCCTTGTCCCCTGCATCGGCAGGCGGACTCTCAACCACTGCTCCACCAGGGAAGCCCGGAATTATTTATTTTTACGTAAATGTGAGGATCATGATTTTATTTACAGATGAAATGATATAATATTTGAGACTTACTTAAAAATAATCTAGTTGGGGCATAAGTGGATTGGGAATATAGATGAAACAAGAATGTCTGAGTGTTAGTAATTATGCTTGTATATGTTTATAAATTTCCATAATAATAAGTTAATGAAATAAAGATGGGACAAAGAAAAATACAGTATTATAATTAGTAGTGAAAGCCTATGAGAGGGGAGAACTTTAATTAACATAAAGAGTAAGGTCAGCTGAAGGCTTTTCCTGTGCTCTTAAAGGATGTTTTCATTCACCTATTGTGTATCCTTGGGCTAGTTACTGACCTTCTCTGTGCTTTAATTTTCGCATCTGTAAAACAGTACAGTCTGAGATTATTATGTGAAATTATTAAATGAGAAGAATACTTTCAAAGTGAGTAGAACATATATAAACCAACCAACATATATAAAGAACTTCATATGTATTAACTATTAATGTTACTTCCTAGAATGGTGGCTAAAATAAATATTAACTATAGCTATAGTTATAGTTTGTGAGAATCAAAGGGGATATTTGGCTAGGAATTGAATTTTTTTTCTAAGTTCAGTGTAATTGAAAGATTCTGTACTTGAACTATTACTATTCCATGGATATTGAGCTTAGCCCAGGGTTAGACAAGAAAAACAAAAAAAAACAGGACACAGTCCAGGTCTCTCCACTTCAAGTAGCTTAGGATCTGGGTGAGAGAACAAGAGAGGGCCAAGGGAGAGAGGAAGAGACACCTTAAAAACACATAAGGATACATTTAAGTAACTTTCTCATGTTTAATTCATCAGTGTCAGGGATAACAATATAAATTTCCAGTATCCAGATGTCCCAAATCAACGGTCCTTACTCCCTCTTATTATGCTAAACAGTCTGCCACAATTTTGTTTCAAAAATCATTGTGAAATAGAGAGAAGGAATATCTGTTCAAACTGTCATGAATGTCTAAATCTAGATAATCTTCCAAATGAATTGGATCTGGGAGGGTGAGGCCACATTCTTTTGTTCCCTGCTTGTATCTGGTTAGTTTGCACAGTACTTGGCCTTGAGTGCACACAAGAAATATTTCTTGAATGATTTAACAAATGAATGAAACAGGTGTCTATATTTGACTATGTTTTGTGGGATAATTTGTTGTTCTGTATGTTAATACCCAAAAATTACAATTCCTCTGTGATTTTATTGTTTTCTTGGTGAGAGAAAAATAATATTAATTGAAAAATTTAAATAATAAGTGTAAAAATAGGTCAATTTTTAATAGTTTGATAGAAGTTTATCTTTTCAAAATAAAATACTTAGGAATAAATCTAACCAAGGAAGTGAAAGACATATGCTGAGAACTCTAAAACATTGATAAAGGAAATTGAAGATGATCAAGGAAATGGAAATCCCATGCTCTTGAATTAGAAGAATTAATATAGTTAAAATGGCCATAATACCCAAAGCAATCTACAGATTTAATGTGATCCCTGTCAAATTACCCAAGACATATTTCACAGAATTAGAACAAATAATCCTAAAATTTGTACAGAACCACAAAAAAACCCAGAATTGCCAAAACAATACTAAGGAAAAAGAACAAAACTGTAGGCATAACTCTCCCAAACTTCAGACAATACTACAAAGCTACAATAATCAAAACAGCATGGTACTGGCACAAAAACAGACATATAGATCATTGAAACAGAATAAAGAGCCCAGAAATAAACCCTACAGCTATGGTCAATTTATCTTCATCAAAAGAGGCAAGAATAAACAATGGAGAAAAGACATTCTCTTCAGTACGTGGCATTGGGAAAGCTGGACAGCCACATATAAATCAATGAAGCTAGAACACTTCCTCACACCATTCACAAAAATAAACTCAAAATGGCTTAGAGACTTAAATACAAGACATAACACCATAAAATTCTTAGAAGAGAACAAAGGCAAAACATTCTCTGATGTAAATTAATATTTTCTTAGGCCAGTCTCCCAAGGCAAAAGAAATAAACACAAAAATAAACAAATGGAACCTAATCAAACTTGTAAGCTTTTGCACAGCAAAGGAAACCATCAACAAAATGAAAAGGCAGCCTGTGGGATGGGAGAAAATATTTGCAAACTACATATCTCATAAGGGGCTAATATCCAATATATATAAGAAACTCATACAACTCAATAGCAAAACCCCAAATAACCCAATTAAATAAATTGGCAAAGGACCTGAATAGTAAATTTTCCAAATAAGAGGTACAAATGGCCATCAGGTACATGAAAAGGTGCTCAACATCAAAACCACAATGGTATATTACCTTACACTTGTTAGGATGGCTATTATCAAATATACAGGAGATAACAAATGCTACTGAGGATGTGGAGAAAAGGGAAATCTTGTATGCTGTTGATGGAAATGTAAACTGGTACAGCCACTGTGGAAAAGAGTATGGAAGTTCCTCAAGAAGTTAAAAATAGAATTACTATATAATCTAGCAATCCCACTTTGGGATATAATATGCAAAAGAAACAAAATCAGTATCTCAAAGAGATAGCTCTATTCCCATGTTCACTGCAGCATTCTTTACAATAGCCAAGACATGGAAACAACCAAAGTGTCCATGAACAAATGAATGGATAAAGAAAATATGGTATACACACACACACACACACACATACACATACACATACACAATGAAACACTATCCAGCCATAAAAAAGAGGGAAATCTTGCCATTTGTGATAACATCAGTGAACATGAAAAGTATCATTTTCCTAACTGAAATAAGCCAGACAAAGAAAGATAAATACTGCATGGTATTATATCTATCTATCTATCTATCTAAAATATCAAATCAATCAATCAAACTCATAGAAACTGAAAGTAGAAAACTAGTTGCTAGGATCTGGTGGGTAGCAGAAATATGAAGAGGTTGGTAAAATGTACAAAATTTCAGTTATAAGATGAATAAGTCTGATGATCAAATGAATAAGATGGTGACTATATTTGATAACACTATGGGAGGGAGATGCAAGAGGGAGGAGATATGGGGATATATGTATATGTATATGTATAGCTGATTTACTTTGTTATAAAGCAGAAACTAACACACCATTGTAAAGCAATTATACTCCAATAAAGATGTTAAAACAAACAAACAAAAAACACTGTATTTTATAATTGAAATTTTCTGAGAGTAGAACATAAATGTTCTTACCCCCCCAAAAAAGCCGTATTTTTGAGTGAAATGTGACACAGAATGGTTACATTGTTGTTGGATTATTATATTTAGAGGAATGTGGGTGAGTTACTAATATAATAGGAAGTTATATAACAATGACAAGTTAGGTTAATTTTTCACTTGGTTGATGCCACTTAACAAACTTTAAGTACTTACTTACATAGATGTACAGTTTCTCCTAAGTTATTTTTAGATTCCTGACTTAAAAATTTCCAATGTTATGAAAGTTTATAGAAAAAATTCCTGTATTTCTTAAAAAAAATTTACTATGAGTAATCAAATCTATATCTCACTCTCAGTTATTAACTTGCTTCATTTATGGATTCTTTGTCAACTAAAATTTCCTGTATGTTAACACAGGAAACATTGGGCAAACTCACTACAACTCTAATCACTTCATGCCCACATGCATCATAAGATAAAGATACGAGAGATGAATGTGAATATGCAGTGGAATGAAAATTAAATTTGACATTAACATCTCACAAGTCTTTTTCTTTTACCTTAGATAAATGTAAGTTTGTTGGGAAATCAATAGCAAGTACATATTTTTAAACATGCCTCAAGGATAATGCAGAAACTTTCTAAAGATGATTCAAAATTTGTGGCAAAGTGCAAAGAATTGTACTTTAGAATAGTTTTTACATTTTGTTGTTATTGAACTATTTGGCATCATATCTAAATATATCACTTTATTACAATATTAAATTCACTGGAACTTAGAAAAATATTTTTTATTTTCTCAGTCCACCTTTTATCAATTATTCAAGCCTGGGGTAGCATTTTATTTAAAGTTCATATTTTTATTGGTTGAGTTACTTAGATCAGCTGCAAAATAATAGTCAAATAGATCTATGTGAGAATTAAGTATCTTAAAATTTTGTGATTGTTTTCAATCTTTTATGTACCCTTAAATGAAAAATACCTAAAAAATAAACATCGGTGAATGTATAATTATTTAATATTTCTTTTGCATCTCAAATTAGTCACTAGTGAGTAGGATACTAATATTTCCATCTAGCACTGTGAATATATCCAACAATGAAATTAAGGTTTCAGTAGACCCTGATAATTCATCGCTTTCAACATCTCTAAGTTTTAAATATATGTCTGTGGCAGTATTTTAGACAGATTTCAAAGTTAGTCAATAGTTGGAGAATGATAAAAGATGTAAAGGTGTAGGGCTAATTGCAAAAAGTTCAAATAGTAAACAAGAATATATTAATCATATACTGGATGCCATGAAAGTTACAAAGACCTATATGGCCATCATTATAAAACGCATTTTAGTTGAGTGATGAAACAAAAATAATTTAAGAAAATTTGCTATCAACGCCATTTATTTTAGGAACAGTACAGATTAAGACGACTGTTCTTCTACACAAAAATATTTTATATGCCATTTTATTTAACTTATTTCTGACAACAACCCTATAGAAAAGATGACAGTGAGTCTCAGGAACATATGCAATTTACCTAGAGCCATCTGAATTTATGTCTAGTGATCAGCAGAGCTGAATTTTAGCCCAGGCCTGCTTGCATTTAAAGTTAATGGTGTTTCAGTGTCACCAGTTTGATCTTTTTAGATACCTTGAAGGGAATTAGTAATGAGGACTGAAATATTCAGAGAAAACTTTAAGGAATAAGTGGCCTTTAGTCCTGTCTTTTTAAGAACAGGGATAATTCTAGCTGGGGAAGAGACTGGCTTGTTAGCTTTAGAAATCAGTCTAAGCAAAATTCTGAAGATGGACATGACACATTTTCTATTTGTCTCAGTATGTCTCTCTTGCCTGTCCTTCATTTAATGCTACTTCTACTACCCCCTTGCTGGCCCTTTTCATTGCATATCTGGACATTTGCCTTAGTCTCTTAAATCAAAGTCGTCAATAGTCTCTTCCCTTTTAACTTATGCTACACATCAGAATTTTTTCTCAAAACACACATGGTATGCATTCAATATATGCATCTAATACTATTTCCAGGAATTCTGCTGAATGCTGGAGGTACTAAGTGAGAACAGAATATTTCCTTTCTAAAGAGTCAATTTCTCAAGTGAAAGCGGTGGACATAAATGAAGAATTTTAATGCAGTAGTTGTTAGAGATAGGTCTAGAGAATAATGCTATTACAAAACTTTATTCACATTGCTATATCCCCTACTTGAATAAAAGATCCCATTATTTCCCTTGATCCAGAAAAAAGGGATAATCCTTTCTTCTCTGTAAGATGGGTTCCCTAAAACTTTGTCATAAATCAAATCATAATAAAGTATACATTTTGGGGGGGGAATAATTTTGTAATTAGGTATTTGTTATAGAAAAGGGGCTTGACAAGTGATGGATATGTTTAACAGCATGTCTAATTACAATGGCTAAAACCCTTAAAATTTTTGAAATTATAATCCCACTCACATCTGCAAAATCCCTTAACATCAGATTAGTGTTTGACTGAAACATGGGTTTATGATATAAATATGCTATAAAATGGCCACCTCTTCCCTTTCATTCCCCAACTCTTGCAAAAGGCTAGTTCTTTCTAATCTGAAACATAGTAGAAAAAATACTGGGGCTTTAGGCAAGTTGACATGTCAAAATATAATCAGAGCAATAGTTTACTTATTTATAATTGTATTCCATGTTAGTCAGGTTTGTTTCAAAAAGCAAATTAAATTCTCCAATATTTGTAAACATATTCATTTTTTCACTATTTTAAAACTATATTTACAAGTATTTTTGTATATGTACAAAGATTTCATATATTCTGGGACAATTTGATTATTTAAGTACAGGTTGATATATTTTAATATATTCTTTCTTATTGAAGTATAGTTGATGTACAATATTTCCAGGGTACAGAAATGTGATTCAGTTATATATTTATATACATATATATATATATATTCTTTTTCAGATTATTTTCCATTATAGGATATTACAAGATATTGAATATAGTTCCCTGTGCTATACAGTAGGTTGTTGTTGTTTATTTTATATATAGTAGTGTGTATCGGTTAATCCCAAATTCCTAAATTGTCCCTTTCCCCCCCTTTCCCCTTTGGAAACCGTAAGTTTGTTTTCTATGTCTATTCCTGTTTTGTAAATAAATTCATTTGCATCATTTTTTTAGATTCTACATATAATTGATATCACATGATATTTGTCTTTGTCTGGCTTACTTCATTTAGTATGATAATGTCATATGAGCTATTTGTATATTTTGAAAATTAATCTTTTGTCAGTTGCATCATTTCCAAATATTTTCTCCCTGTCTGTACCTTGTCTTTTTGTTTTGTTTAAGGTTTCCTTTGCTGTGCAAAAGCTTTTAAGTTTAATTAGGTCCCATTTGTTTATTTTTGCTTTTGTTTCCATTATTCTAGGAGACAAATCCAAAAAAAATATTGCTGTGATTTACGTCAGAGCGTTCTGCTTATGTTTTCCTCTAGGAGTTTTTAAGGATATATTTTAATATATCCTTGTTGGTTTTAATTTTTTTGTATATTTGTTTCTTGATGTCTTACAATCTTGATATTGGTCCTTCTACTCCCTATCTACTAGTACCAACCAAGACTAGATTTTGTAACGTGGTTCTAGCTTCTTGCTCATTAGAGACATTGCAAGCACCACATACGTATTGGCTTGGCCAAAAAGTGCCTTCAGTTTTTAAGTAAAAATAAAAGATGCATTTTTCATTTTCACCAAGAACTTTATTGAGCAACGTATTCACCCTTTTGTTCTACTACCTTCTGCCATTTTTCAGGCAACTTCATAATTCATCTTCCCAAAACTTTTTATCTTTATGAGCAAAGAACTGTTCCAGGTGTCTTTTACAGTCTTCCAGGGAATTGAAATTTTTTCCATTATGAGAATTTTGTAAAGACCGAAATAAATGGCAATCCAAAGGTGCAATGTCTGGTGAATATGGTGGATGAATCAGAACTTTCCAGCCAAGCTGTGACAGTTTTTGCCTGGTCATCAAAGAAACATGTAGTCTTGTATTACCTTGATGGAAGATTATGCATTTTCTGTTGACTAATTCTGGACGTTTTTCTTTGAGTGCTGCTTTCAGTTGGTCTAATTGGGAGCAGTACTTGGAATTAATTATTTGGTTTTCCGGAAGGGGCTCATAATAGAGAACTCCCTTCCAATCCCACTGTATACACAACATCACCTTCTTTGGATGAGGACTGGCCTTTGGTGTGGTTGGTGGTGTTCAGTCCTCTTGCCCCACAATCTCTTCCATTCCACATTGTTGTACAGTATCCACTTTTAATTGCCTGTCACAATTTGTTTTAAAAATGCAATGTTTTCATTACATTTAAGTAGAGAATCACATGCAGAAATACAGTCAAGAAGGTTTTTTTCACTTAACTTATGTGAAACTCAAACATCAAAGGGATGAACATAACCAAGCTGGTGTAAATGATTTTCAACATTTGATTTGGATATTTTGAGTATGTCAGCTATCTCCCATGTGGTATAACATTGATTGTTCTCAATTAATGTCTCAATTTGATTGCTATCAACTTCAGTTGGTCTACCCGACCATGGAGCATCATCCAGCAAGAAATCTCTAGCACGAAACTTCACAAACCAGTTTTGACAAGTGTGATCAGTCACAGCACTTTCTCCATACACTGCACAAATCTTCTTTTGCATTTCAGTTCCGTTTTAACCTTGCTTGAAATACTAAAGCATAGTATGCTGAAAATGTTGCTTTTATCCTTCCATCTTCAATATTAAAATGGCTACACAAAAATTCACCAATTTTGATGTCTTTTTTTAAATGCATGCTGATATGACAGCTATTACATACAATCTAATAAAATTGTTTCGAATGAAGTTAAAGACAACTAAGTGCTACTAGAGCCATCTTACAGAAAAAAATGAGCAAACCTTTGGCCAACCCAATAGAAACTGGACAATAGAGCAGCTGGGTCAGTTCCTGATTCAAGGAAGTGTGTTATTTTCTCTGGCTTTTATAGGTACCTGGCTTTGTATATCTGAAATTGCAGGTAATAATTGGTTCCATTAGATCATCTATCAAGAATAAGGAGAAGGGCAACCCACAGCCTTGATTTCAAGCAGTGATCTTAGTTTTGGTCCCCCATTTCATATGGAAAAGTTAGTCCACATCACCAACAGTCTGGTTTCTAGATAGTAGTCCCTGGCCACAATTGTTTTCCTCCTTTTGAATATGTGTCCAAAAAGGTATTTATTTTTGTTTTGGAGTACGGATATGTCTTTTTTTCAACATTGACATTTTATGTTTATTTATTATTGCAGTGTGATATGAGCACCAGTTCAGTGATAAAGTTCAAAGTATGAATTTTCAATTAGTCTTCAGTTGTATTGAACACATTTTGCATTACTGCCAATTTTTCTTCTATTGATTTCAATCAGATTAACTCTAAATCTATTTTTAAGTGATAACTGATATATTTACAACATACAACCCTAGTTTATGTTTTCTTTTTCCAAAAAATTCTCAAGCTACTCATTATTTTTATCCTGCTCAAAAACAGACCAGAATCATTTATCATTTAGCTATCCTCAAATCAGCTCTTATTGTTTTGTTTCATAGTTATAACTTATTTAGATTTACCCACATGGTTTTTTTCCTTATTTTCTTTTTCCCTGCACAGCATTCATTTGTGCATTTCTGAATTTCCACTTAGGTTCAATTTTCTTCTTGACTTAAATCAAATAAAAATACACTATTGAAAAAGCAGCTGAAAATTTTATGCAGAGATGTGGGCGCTAGGAATGTTGGATTCAGCACCTCAGACAAACCCCAGAATCTATTTTGCTCCATCTTTGCTCCTCACTGTAGGCTCTCATTTTGTATTCAGTTACTCCATTTGTGCTGTAAGACAGATTTCAGTAATACCAGGGTCATTTCTGCCCCATAGAAACCCCAGCCAGAAAGAGTCTTACAAATGTCTTAGGCTACACTCTCATTGCACGAGTTTGTCTGTGTGCCTATTCCTGATCCAGTCACTGGGGTAGGGAAAATAATACATCAAAGTGAAACCAACACCATTTAAACCATATTTCTTGAGGATAGTTTATGCATTGTTGCTTTCTTTTTTCATAAGGAGCCACGGATAGATGTTGGAAGGGCAAACACAGCAGCCATCAACTACATTTAGTCATATAACTAAAATCTATGAACAGCTTGAAAGTTATTCTATCCGTATTAATACATGTCTTCTGAGTATCAACAACAATTTATATACACATGTATACAAACCTCCAACTTTTACAGAACACTGTCCAAAAATTTTTATATTGGAATTGAAGATTCTATAAGACATAGTTGGTGGTTACATTTGTTTATACATTTTTGGAAATGTAGAAACTGAGGGGCCTAGAGAAATTAATAAATTAAAAAATAAAACTAATTAGTGAGGAATCATCGTTTTGGATTCTGGTCTTCTGATTCTAAAACCATGTTATTCACAGATTAGTATTTTATTCATGTTCACCTCTTTCTCTCTCTCTCTCTCTCTCTCTCTCTCTACTTTCAAATTATAATAAATTTAAATATGTATGACACATTTCATTTATTTATTTATGCAATATATCAAATACTAAAATATACCTTTAAATGTATATTTCATTAAAACATAGTCCATATAATTCTTCTTATGTATACATTCACATAGTTAAACCAATCAAGATTTTGCAAGGATATACCTACATAAAATATGAGTGTGTGTGCATTTGTACACCCAATATGTTTTAACTCTCAGTTATAATTATTTCTTTAAAAAATTTTATTAACTAATAAGTCATAGGAAGACTAGAATAAACATTTCTAGGGAGTGGTAAACTTGGGGTCTGGGGCAGAAAGTTATAAGAAAAAATGTAAAGGATAGAGCAGATCAGTAGCCATATGGGGAAGAACTCTTGCAACATATACTAAAATGGAAATTTTATCTGAGAGAAAGGTTATTTAAATTTATGAACAACAGCATCTCAGAGAGCCAAGATATGAACAATTAAAAATAAATAAGTTAATTTTAATATTGCTTAATAGCTCTGATTGATCTTCCAGAGCTTTTGTTGACAATACATCAAGAATCAATTTAGGATCCAGTTGAAAACAAAGTTTATAATCCTCATGTAATGGATTTTGATGCCTCAGGCAATACAATGATGTAAAAATGATTAAAAAGTGCTGCTTTCCTGTGTAATCAATAAAACTTCTCTCTAAAATAGGCTAGGTTAAAAATACTTGACTGTGGGACTTCCCTGGTGGTGCAGTGGTTAAGAATCTGCCTGCCAATGCAGGGGACACAGGTTCTAGCCCTGGTCTGGGAAGATCCCACATGTCGCGGAGCAACTAAGCCTGTGTGCCAACACTACTGAGCCTCCGTGCCACAACTGCTGAAGCCCGTGCACCTAGAGCCGGTGCTCCACAACACGAGAAGCCACCACAAGGAGAAGCCCACGCACCGCAACTTAGAGGAGCCCCCGTAGCCCTCGTTCGCCACAACTAGAGAAAGCCCGCACGCAGCAACGAAGACTCAACACAACCAAAAATAAATTAATTAAAAAAACATACTTGACTGTGCTGTATTTGTAGAATTCCAGCTAAACTGTTTATTATTATTTTATATACAGGTTCATTTGACATCACATCCTCTAGCTTATTACACTGATGTCACCCAATCCAATCAAAAGGTCATCCATCAGTAATAGATCAAACCAAACTATATATCAAAACCCTACTAGCAGGGCTTCCCTGGTGGCGCAGTGGTTGAGCATCTGCCTGCCGATGCAGGGGACACGGGTTCGTGCCCCGGTCCGGGAAGATCCCACATGCCGCGGACTGGCTGGGCCTGTTAGCCATGGCCGCTGAGCCTGCGCGTCCGGAGCCTGTGCTCCACAATGGGAGAGGCCGCAACAGGGAGAGGCCCGTGTACGGCAAAAAAAACAAAACAAAACAAAACCCTACTAGCAGCATAACAAAAAGTGTTGGGAAAATGACTGGAAAACATGCATGTAAGTATATTTCAGATAGTAACAACATTCTATAATGATTTATTTTTAAATAGGTAGGTGAACCAACAATTGAAATGAGGTAAATAAGAGAATAAAAATCCCTATTATCTATATTATTTAAAAGCAATTCCTTTCAAATATTATATTAAATTCTAGTGTTTTTTTTTTTTCAGAGAATAGACAAAACTAACTTTTGGCATTCATTATTAATTCCCTTTAAGTATTTATGAATCATTTATACACAAATTTACAGTTTTTGTCACCATTTAAAAATTGTGGTATTGTGATTTATGTTATAGTTTGATTATATACAAGTGCATATAGATCTCAAGTTGCATGCCAGCTCTCTACTTAAAAATGTTCTTACCTTCAAGGAAATTTTATGATTTATATAGCAAAGCAAACTTGGAGGTGAACTTTCATACATATATAATTTTCTATGAAACTATTGCCTTTGGTGAATTTTCACCTTATATAACGAATTTAATAAGAAATGCATATATATTCTAGGAATATGCTAGTCATAATACTCACTTTGTCTCGTAAGTCATAATACTCACTATATCTCATTCAAATAAATAATATCTCAATCTTTTAGACGTTTGTACCTCATCACTTAACTCTTTTTCTATTGTTTCTAATTATAAATACTAAAATAAACTTAGTGTTAAATAATTACTACAGTATTTTCATGGCGTGCTGTGTATGTATTTGTCTGAATATGTGTTGCTGGAATTCAATGCAATTTTAGTTATGTTTCTGAAATAGATGAATAAATATTTACTAAGTGAATGAATATATGAGCAGCTGTTCGGTATGTACTGGGGGGATTATTATATAATATTTCCATAATTATTAAAGAGAAATAGAGAAAATACCTCTTTTGAATTATTATAATAACTTTACTGATTGCTTTAGATTTGCTATAAATGTGAATTAATTATTGAGTTCTCACTACACTAACTTTACAGAATTATAACATTTAACACTCACAACAATACTGTATTAGGTGCTACTGTCCCCATTTTATAGATGAAGAAACTGAGGCACAGAGAATAAGCAAACTGTCCAAGAAAAACAGCTAGTAAATAGTCAAACCCAGGGTGCACACCTGGGCAGACTGATTTTGGCATTTGTGATCTTAAGAACCCAACTGCCTCATGCTATACAGAAGACCACAAAAGACATGAAAAAATGAGCTAGACTCAGAATCCTAAGTCAAGAAGACTAATCAAGTTTCATAAGGTAGAAGCAACATCCAATTGGCTGTATGACACACCTGTGGCCCTCTGTTGCTGCACAGAAACATTTCCTAATTCAGGTTCTTTCTTTCTACTTTTCCTTCACCTTTATACCCCTTCCATTTTCTAATGCTTTCAAAGTGTGATGGCTTCTGGAAAGCCTCTGACTCTCTATGTGGCTATAGGGAGTGTGAAGCTCGTATTTATGCTTTTTCAATTAGTGTAAGTTTTAACATGCAATTGAAAGTAGCTGAGGTTAGCATGTTAGAAAATTTGAACTTTTAACAATTGCAAAGGGAGTTTACGTGTATATCGGTAAGAGTATTTCCTCTTGAATAAAGCAATCTGATTTCATGCATAAAATGCTTTAGCAACATCCCAATTACCCATCAGGATATTTGTTTATTTTTATTTTCATTTTGTTGTTCTAATTTAGAAAAGACCACACAATCAGTAATGATCTGAAATAAAGGTAATTTAGGATTATGATGAATATGAGGAATTAGTTCTCCCATCTTCACCTTTGCCTTCTTATCCTGGAGAGGGTTAAAACTCCTATCAGAAGACTGGTTTCTGTCAATTAGATGCTCACTTGAGATTTGGAAGGTATAAATGACTTTGGCTTGGCTGTTTTTCTTGCAGCAAATACAATTGGGTGAAAAAACATTTTTTTTTCTGAGCAGGAGTTCAGTGCCCAGTCTCTCACTTTGGGCAGTCATGAAGCAATTACACTGGCGGCAGTGGAGGTCTCTTTCCTCCCTGCCTTCCTGATAGTACTGGAAGCAGCAACTCCCCCTGCTGAAGCATCTCGCAGTCATTCTTGTAGACCTCCACTAAAGCCAACTCCTCTAGCCTTTCTAATAATAGCACAAGCACTTAAATAATTATTAAATTCCTTTTTACTTAAAATATTTTAAAAAGAGTTTTTTTCTGCAGCAGAACCCTGATAACGTAAGAAGCAATGGCGAATGTTCACGCCATTATGGAAAATGAAAACAAAATTTTTTATACCAAAACATATAAACGTAGTGTTTGTTTTCCTGCTTGTATTAACAAAAATAATATAATTTACAAGACAGCATGTTCATTGGACAAAAAGACTTTACAGTTAGCATTTAAATATAAAACAAATATTTAGAAATAATTGCTGCAGCTGATTTAACAATCTGAAAATACCTGTTTAAATGGTTGGTTTCATTGGTTAGCAGAATTTCTTACAAATAAATAAATGGGTAATCTCTAAATTTAATTTTTCTTTTTCAATTCTCTTCCAACCCAACAGAGGCATACCCACATTATACTGATACTTGTCAAACGACTGGTGAATCTTGAATCATGAGGAAAATATGTATGAGACTTAGGAGATGATGAAAACAAGATGTTAATATCCATATTAGATGGTAAGTTGACATACCCAGGCATTATACACATTTTAGGTAGAATTTATCTGCCTTGGTATCATCTACTCATTTCCTCCTCAAATGGCTGAATAATAGACTGAAACTAGTAAATGTGATCCAGCTTTTCAAGAAATGCAATCCTCTAATAAATCTTAAAATTTGCGAGAATCCAATTGTGTGTCCAATAAAATCTTTAGGCATAGATAGCTCATGTATTGGGATTTGTCTTTTTATACCTAAACATATAACTACATATTTGTAATATGAGTTTTCATTTTTTAAAAAGAAGTGTGGAGAAAACCTCTTTATATAAACAAGCAGGATTGAATACAAAAGTTTTGTTATCACAATGTCAATTTTTTAACTCTTCTAAGTTATTTGCTAAAAAGTACAAAATGATCCTTTCTTAAAGATGATTCTTAATGATCTATCAGTTGAGAATGTAAATATTTATTTATGTCAAAATATTAAATGTGTTAAATCTGTGCTGAAATTTTTCAGGCATGTTATAGATTCCAGAAATGAAACGTATGAACCCCGCCCACAAAGGGAGTTTATTAAGGGAGACTAATGGCAAAGACAAGGAACAATATATACACACTTGGCGAAACAACAAAGGTCTCCAGAGATGTTTAGAAGTAGAATTCCTATGGTATTCTTTATCTTCAAGTTATAAGAAAGAGCCCCAAAATCATATTATAGAAATACGAAAAGGAATAAGTATCTATAGTATCAAAGGGAATCTTGAAAATCAAAGAAATGAAAAAACTTAAGTAAAAACTTATCAAGGCATAAATAATTTGCAATTGGCAGAAGAAGAAACTCAGCTAACAAGAATAAGAAGGGACTTATATACATACTAATTGCTTGCATTAGCAATACTAACTAAAACAACAGTGGGTAGCTGTTTGTATTCAATAGATTGGCAAAGTTTAAAAGTTGGATAACACCAAATGTTGGTAATAATGTGGAGAAATAGAAATATTCACATACTCTCTTTATAACAAGTGATTTCTAAGAGTTAGGTTTGGGTCCAAATCACCAGGATAATTTTAAACTTTTAAAAATTGCTGACTTCTACATTTATCTCCTTATTTTGCTAATGGAACTCAGGAATCTCAAATTGTAAGTGACCACAAATAACTTATATGGCCATGGAGGACTGAAAATCATTAATTGTCTTTAACCACAGGTAAAAATATAGCCATGTGTATATATAAATACATATATATTAACCAATATATAAATATATAACATAGAATTAGGCATGGAATAGATAAAATGAGACTAGAATAGAAAAATGAAATGCTATATATGCATAATTTTTAACAAGTAGAAAGAAACTGGAATACAAAAGAGAGAGTAATGCCTCATAGTGTTCACCAATTTTTATTAACCTTCTCAGTCACTATTCTCCTACTATTTTCTAATTCTGAGTTATGTAAATCTACTTTCTAGTCAGTATGACATTTGTCTTTAGTCATATACATCTTCAAAATATTTCATCCATTATAATATTCAAAAAAGTCTAATAATTTTATTTAAATTTGTATATTTCCATTCATAGCATTTAATATTATTTACAACAATGTGTTTGAAATCACATCATTGCTCTTTCTCTATATATTGTTTACTTCCTTCAAACAAAGTAAATTCTTTAAGACAATAAAACTATTTCTGCAGAATAAAGATAAAAATGATGGAACTCTAGCTCTTTAAAATAGAAGTTCTTGATATGTCCTTTCTCTGACATCCCCCTGTCTTGATAGTGTGAAGCCAATTTCAATTCTAGCTGACTAAAGAAAGGGTTTTCTTTTTCTTTATTTATTGAGGCTTTAGATATAAAAGACATTTTATTTCCAAATTTTCACAGTTAGTTCTTTCAAGAATTTCACTGAATATATTTTTTTGAATTCTACTTTATGTAGTAATATGTTCATTTCTTCTGTTGAAAGAAGAAATTTTGGCATTTAAAAATAGTCTACTTCTGGTAAAATGTTCCAATAATAGACATGTTTAGATATATTATTTAACTGTATTACTGTGCTAGCAGGGAGTCCTAATATGTTTACAGAAGATAAAAGTCAAGGAGGACACAGAAATAAATCTTAACAACTAAACTGTCTTCTAGCAGCCTTGATTTTTTTTGAAATTGTTTGTAAGACTTATATGTGCCTTAGACACTGTACTTGTACAGAAAATATAATCAATAAACAGGGTTTCCCTGGTGGCGCAGTGGTTAAGAATCCGCCTGCCAATGCAGGGGACACAGGTTTGAGTCCTGGTCCAGGAAGATCCCACATGCTGTGGAGCAACTAAGCCTGTGCACCACAACTACTGAGCTTGCACTCTAGAGCCCACAAGCCACAAATACTGAGCCCGCGTACCACAACTACTGAAGCCCACGCACCTAGAGCTCATGCTCCACAACCAGAGAAGCCACCGCAATGAGAAGCTCGGGCAACACAACAAAGAGTAGTCTCCACTCACTGCAACTAGAGAAAGCCCATGAACAGCAACAAAGACCCAATTCAGCCAAAAATAAATAAATAAATTTGTTTTTAAAAAGAAAAGAAAATATAATCAATAAATAACTCAAAAAGTTTGCAACTCAGCTGACTTTGCTCCCTGTTTTCTTGCCCTTGTTCTTCATTGAATTTCTTGAGCTACCATATACTTTCTACTCCCCACACATGTTCCTTATATGACCAATTTGAGGGCTATTTTGTTGTTGTTTTTGTTGTTGAAGAAGAAAACTGGTTGGGATTGTAGTGGGACCAGAAAAGTTGTAGAACTGTGGATGGTACAGTGAGCTTAAACTCAGACACAGGTTTTGATTTTGCTGTTTAATATCAATGTGACTTTAACAAACACTGCTTTTCAGAACTCCAGTTTTCTTATCTGCATAGAAAAGTTAACATATAAATCAAAGATTTTTTGTATATATAAAATGAAATAACGTATTATATAA
Organism: Neophocaena asiaeorientalis asiaeorientalis; assembly: GCF_003031525.2. Taxonomy (NCBI): domain Eukaryota; kingdom Metazoa; phylum Chordata; class Mammalia; order Artiodactyla; family Phocoenidae; genus Neophocaena; species Neophocaena asiaeorientalis. The sequence continues at coordinate 2,078,071 of NW_020173763.1, forward strand.
ACTCTGAAGTATTGATACTATTCAAATATAAAGTATTAGAAAAATCACACAGGTTCTCAAGTCAGAAACCTATACGTCAGCAGCTATGAGTATTCATTTTCAGTCAGCACCCACTTCAGTCCACCTAGGAGTCCTTATTCCACACCAGCAGCTCCCACTCCCAATTGCTCGCAAACCACACACATGCCTCTCTCTCTCCACCACTCTCATCTCATATCATAACTGTTACTTGGACTGTTACAACAGCCTGCAAACAGGCTTCTGCTTCTAATCTTAAAATATTCTCCACAAAAAAGCCGGAATGATCTTTGGAAACATAGGTCATGTCATTTCATGAATTTGTTTGAAATTGTTTCATGTTGGAACAAGATTCCAACAATTTATTTACTGCGTCCTTCATAGCCCGTTTTGATCTTGCACTAGCCAAGACTTTCATCCTCATATTGAGCTCTTTTCCCTTTGCTCACTAGCTTCCAGCCACACTCTGTTTCCCTTAAAGGAACAGTATTAAAAAGGAATTATAGTGCATAAAAATAGGCACTCAATGAATATTCTTAAATAAACAGATACAATATTCTTGGATTTGAATGGCAAAGGATACATAGTAAAATGCTAAAGAGAAAAATATTAGCCCTGATTAATCATGTCATATATGCAACTCACATTAATTTTTTCATGTTGGTAATTTCACTTCAAAATTAATTTTCTATACATAAAAATAAACTCAAAATGGCTTAAAGACTTAAATACAAGACATGACACCATAAAACTCCTAGAAGAGAACAAAGGCAAAACATTCTCTGACATAAATAGTACAATGTTGTTTTAGGTCAATTTCCCAAGGCAATAGAAATAAAAGCAAAAACAAACAAATTGGACCTAATCAAACTTATAAGCTTTTGCATAGCAAGGGAAACCATAAATAAAATGAAAAGACAACCTATGGAATGGGAGAAAATATTTGCAAATGATGTGACCAACAAGGGCTTAATTTCTAAAATATACAAACAGCTCATACAACTCAATAACAAAAAAACAAACAATCCAATCAAAAAATGGGTAGAAGACCTAAATATACATTTCTCCAAAGAAAAATGGCCAATAGGCACATGAAAACATGCTCAATATTGCTTATTACTACAGAGATACAAATCAAAACTACAATGAGTTATTACCTGACACCAGTCAGAATGGCCATCTTCAAAATGTCTACAAATAATGAATGTTGAAGAGGGTGTGGTGAAAAGGGAACTCTCCCACACTGTTGGTGGGAATGTAGATTGGTGCAGCCACTGTGGAAAAAAGTATGGAGGTTCTTCAGAAAACTAAAAATAGAATTACCATATGATCCAGCAATCCCACTCCTGGGTATATATGTAGAAAAGATGAAAGCTCTAATTCGAAAAGATATATGCACCCCAATGTTCACAGCAGTGATTTACAATAGACATGGCATGGAAGCAACCTAAGTGTCCATCAACAGAGGAAAGGATAAAGAAGTTGTGGTGTGTGTATATATATGTGTGTGTGTGTGTGTGTGTGTGTGTGTGTATATATATACACACACACACGTATATATGTATTATATAAGTATATATTATTGTATATATACCATAATATACAATATATAATACAAGTTGTGGTATACACACACACACACACACACACACACACACACACACACAATGGAATATTACTCAGCCATAAAAGAGAATGAAGTAATGCCATCTGTAGTAACGTGGATGGACCTAGAGATTATCATACTATGTGAAGTTAGAGGAAGAGAAATATTATATGATATCACTTATATGTGGGATCTAAAAAGTAGTACAAAACAGAAACAGACTCACAGACAGAAAACAAACTATGGTTATCAAATGGGAAGAGGCAGGAGGGATATATTGGGAGTAGGGGATTAGCAGAGGCACACTGCCATATATTAAATAGATAGACAATAAAAATTTACTGTAGAGCACAGGGAACTATATTCAATATCTTGTAATAAACTATAATGGAAAAGAATTGGAAAAAAAGAATATAGATATGCACATACATATGTATAACTGAATCACTTTGCTGTACACCTGAAACTAACACAATATTGTAAATCAACTATATATCAATAAAAAATAATACTTTTCTATGTTTTCTTTAATTCCCTAGTTTTCAATATAATTTTCACACATCAAATGATAATCATTGGGATAGGGAAGGCTATTTGTTTTCGTTAAAATCCTAAAAGGTCTGAACTACTTCAGAAATTTTGCTTGAGTCAAATTTATGTAAAGTTAATATCTTTACTTGCTATTACATTATTCCATTTGAAAAAAAAGTGTTTTTTTCTTATTTGAATATTAATCAAATTTTTAAAAACACCTAATTACACAGCCTTAAAACACAGTAAACATTTATAAAATCCCAAATACTTTTGCTATTTGGAAAAAAATCCTTTCACTGCACTTATTAACATTGACAAAGTTGATTCTTAAGGTAGATTATTTGACTTACCCACCCAAGATATGTTGAAAAAGTCAAAGGATACACAGTGAACACCTATATAATTACTGTTAAGTTTGCTTTAACACATAAATAGCTATATATTCATTATTTTATCTATCCATCAATGCATCTTATTTTAATACCTCCCTAAAGTGAGGTTGCAGATATCAGTCCAACACTAAACACCGCAGCAGACACATCATTAATGAAATTTCACTGTGTTTATACTCTAGTTGAGATTAAATTTATAAACAATGAAATGCACAAATCATAACTGCACTATTCAATATATTTTGACAAGTGCATATACTTGTGTAATCCAAACATTTATGAAGAGAAAGACCATCACTCCCAAGATCTCTTCCAACTTCTGTCTGTCAGTTCTGTTTCTGACCCTCAGAGATTAAAAGTCTTACTTTTTTCATCATAGGTTAATTTTGACTCTTCTAGAACTTTATATAAATGAAACAATGTGGCATAAGATTTTGTGTGTAATAATTTTTCACTCAGCATGAATTTTAATTCAGTTTTAAAGAATAATCCATGATCTAATATTCATTTTTCTTTTTCTCAAATTGTATCCTGTGGAAATTACTCTATGCAAGGTTGGTGTTTATGTTTGTTTTAAAATGTTATACTCATGTTGGAAATAGAATTTCATTGGTTCTACCACTCTAGACTAAAAATTTGTAGAGAATTTTTAACCTATTAATTGGTGTCTTTTATCATACTGGACAATTTAAATCTTTTTCTGCTTTTGCATATTCCATTAGACTCTCTGGAAGCCGGATTAAAAGCATGTTAGACCATTTTTTCTATCCTTAATGTCTCTTGATCTTTCATATTTTTTATTTCTTTGACTCTCTGAGATATATTATTTACACAGATTTAACTTCATGTTAATTAGCTCCTTCTTTAGCTGCATAAAGTTTGCTTTAGATATCATCTAATATTTTTTAACTATAAATGTTTATATATTTAAATTTAAAAGCTCTATTTAATACTTTCCAAAACTGCCTGGTCAATTTTGATAATCTCCTGCTCTTTAGTCATACATTTTATGTTCTTATAATTTTTAACAAATAAAATATTAATATTATATGTATTATATACCATAATTGTAATGTTAAGTATTTTTTTAACTGCTGTTGTTTGCTCATGGTAGATCATGTCTCCTGTGTTTCTTGTTATGAGCGAATGATCTTTGGAAGTATATGTATGGCAATTCCTTGAGGGCTAGATTTAGAGCACATTCATCCAGGAACTTGTTTTGAGCTTATTTTTGATAGGTGTCTGAGGATACCCATTCATGCTTAGTGTGCACTGAGATTCTATGACTCAGTTCCAAACTCATGGAAGGGCAGAGTTGTGGTAGGAATCTCAAGGGATACATTTGTTTATTTCTGTTCAATCCAGAACTAGAGTTAAGGCAAGAAATTAGGCCCCTATATTTTTGTTTCTTTTTTATCCACTGAAACTGCACACCTTCTTTGGTCCTAGCTTTATTCTGGTGTCTGTAATTTCACTTTCCACTTGCATGGAAACAGACTCCACATCAACTACACATATTTTTGTTTTCTGTCACCAATATGAACAAGCACATGCATTGTCCAATAAATAACACATCCAGCCCACTAGAATGGACTGATGACTACAAGTTACAGTCTGACTTCAGCAGATATTTACTTCTGCGAATATATCGTTAGTAATTTCTGGCATCTGATGATTTCCCCCATTTTCCCAATCCTCAATGATTTGTGTTTTTTGGTTGTTCTGAGCTAGTAGTATGTATCTCCAGCATCCTATGGTGGAACATTCCTATGTCATTATTAGTTGGATAAAGCTAGATAGTTATTTCAAAGGCTTTTAAGGAGAAACTTACATTAGAAAGGTACATTATAAAAGAAAAACACATGCTCTATAATTCTAGTAGCTGTCATATATAGAGAGGTAAGTACAGATGTATATATAGAGATGGAGATACACAAACACAGCTTTCACCACTTTGTCTCTCGATTTCTTTTTTCTCTGTATCAGTGTAACATTAAATGTTATCTATGAAAATTTATTGTTTTTAAATAAAACAACAGAATAGAATACCCCACTGTATTTGTTCTGCTTATTTTCCTTAAATACATTTTCTTCTTTGATATGTCCATGTTTGTGACGACTTTGGATTAAAATACTTTATTATCTTTACTGCCTCCAGAAATAATTTTTTCATGTTAATTTCATTAACTTCCTCTCTATTTCAATTTCCCTTCATACATATATGCATACATATAAATAAACACATATACTTATATGTATACAAACATATTCATAAACATGCATGTTTATGAATGTATATATATATATGTGTGTGTGCATTTAAATAAATATAGAGTTTGGTGCAATGCAAAACAATTCATATGAGTAAAATCAATTAGACTTAAAAACAGTTTATTTGAATTTGTATACTCTAAATTGTAATGAATATATATACATTTTTTTGTATAAATGTATCATACAAATTGTTCCAAATATATTACCTTCATTAATGTGTTAAATAAACTTTACCACTAAACATAAATTTCTAAAAATATATTCTATGCTAACTATCCTGTTTAATAAATGTTTCACGAAATTTTCACCTTTTAGCTTTTAAAAACAAACAGTCCTATTTCAAACATATTTCAAATTAACTTTCTTAGTAAGAACTTCTTAAAAATAGGCTTTCACACCAGTAGCATAAATGGGAGCAAGCTTATAGGGTAGTTAACTTTAATCTTGCTCCAGCTAGAAGGATTCTTTAAGAGTAGTATGATGTATTGATATTACTGTCTGATTCCATATGGCTTTTCACGAAAATGACATGCCTGTAGTAAAACACATCCCTTTTGCCTTCAGAAAGTGAGACATTAAAGGAAGACAATATTTGCATACAAATGCATGGCAACTTTCATAAATGAAAAAGTTATGAATTCAGCTAAAATGAAAATGCTTCTTGAAAAGTATATTCTGTAGCTGTCTCATAAAAGAGTAAATTTGACTTAGATTTAGAGACTATAGGTATGAAACAGTTGACAGTGTCGGCATGTGGCCCTCCTGTTCTCAAATCTCTATGACATCTGTTTGGCAAATGGTGGGGGGGAAGCAGTTTCTGAAAATATTATACCATATTATCCATGCTTTTTTTATCATCTAAGACTGAACTTAATTTAATGGTTAAATTGAATAAATAAGATAAGTGAGTTTGCAAGGCTACAGTCTGTTTAAAGAATTGTACTAAAAATATTTTAACAAGAAAAGAGAGAGGAAAAATTAATATGGGGTAACATATCATGACATGTTACCTGGTAGATGACATAACATAACACAGTAGATAAGATCAAATTTACTGCTTCTGAATAATGAAAGAGATGTCCTATATTCTCTCCTAATCACTTCAATGAAGGAGTCAGTGTTTAGTTCTACCTTAAATTTTGAATCTATGACATCTATTAATTCAGAGATAATAAATTAAAGTTAATTTCTCAACAACACTAAAGTTTAAATATTTAAGTTATAAAAAGTAGGTAAAAAGTCAAGGATAAGCAAATTTAATAAGGCATTCAGCAAATTCATCTGACAGTGAAAGTTTAATTTTTTTTTAACCATACTTAGTTTGATCAAGAGATTCACCTTGTGACCCTTGATACTCTCATTGCACAACCTCTGCTAACCTGTCATCTAATTATTCATCTACAGATAATCTTTGTCTGAGTCAATTATTCCAAAAAACCTGCACGATGGTCAGGTATTTCTTTTTTTTCTATCACATTTTCTACATTTATTCAATGGAAAACTATTATAAAGAAGAACTTTTCATCATCAATGCTGAAATGCAATTTACAGAGGAAACGATGGATAAAATTAGATGTGGCCTAGTTTTTTCTCCTAAATAGCTAATCTTGAGAATAAAGTGTTTACACTCTAGTCAAATGGCTCAAAATGACCTACTGTTGCCGTTGTGGTTTCCTCTTTTTATATATAGCTATCATTGTAAGCTCACAGTCTTTTATAAATGCAATGTTTTTCTATTCATTACAATCATGATTCTTTCTGTTGCTTAAGTGACTTACCTTTGGACCTCAGTGTAGGTCTTTGCCCCCCTTGGCAATAGTCCATTAATGTTCATTCATTTCTGACATCTTCATTACTTTCTGGCAAAGAAGAGCCCCAGAATCTTCTTGCATATTTTTCCTCCTCAAACCTGGAATAGAATTTAGATACCACAATTCAAATACTAGGTTTGTCTGTTGCTACTGGATTGGAATTACAGCTAGACAAATTCAGCTAGCAAAGCCAAAAAATAGTATTAAATATATATATGGTGGCATTCCCAACTGATACTAAATATTATAGAATTTTAAATGTTTTATTATAAAATTTTATCAGTTCTGTCACACTGCATATTTGGTTGCTAAAAAGATTAATTATCTGTATTATTCTATGAAACGTATGCAGAGTTTTATAATATCCTAATTCATAATATCAATATAACTTCACTAGTTAAACCACTGGACACAGTTTTAAGTTTTTATTGAAGATCTATTTATCTTCAGACTACATTCTTTAAAAAGGTACAATCACTGTTTAAAATCACTTGAAAAATTATTTTTAAAGTGGTTATATTACTATATTTTTTCAATTTTTAGGAATTTTATTTCCATTTTCATTTTATTTTTGTATATTTAAATCATCCATTGGTATCCATGGCATCCATAATGCCATTTGAAGCAACATAGATGGACCTAGAGATTATCATATTAAGTGAAGTAAGTCAGATAAAGACAAGTATCATATGATATCACTTATATGTGAAATCTAAAAAAAAATGATGCAAATGAACTTATCTACAAAACAGAAATAGACTCACGGACATAGAAAACAAATTTATGGTTACCAAAGGAGACTGCCGGGGTGGGGAGGGGAGAAATAAATTAGGAGTTGGGAATTAACATATATACACTGTTATATATAAAACAGGTAAACAACAAGGACCTAGTGTATAGCACAGGGAACTATATTCAATACCTTGTAATAAACTGTAATGGAAAAAAAATCCAAAATATAATATATATATGTATAACTGAAATATTATTCTGTACACTTGATACTAACACAACATTGTAAATTAACTATACTTCAGTAAAAAAATAAATTTAATTTAATTTAAAAATATTTTTAAAAAAATCAGGCTTCCTTGGTGGCGCAGTGGTTGAGAGCCTGCCTGCGGATGCAGGGGACACGGGTTCGTGCCCGTGTCTGGGAAGATCCCACATGCCGCGGAGCGGCTGGGCCTGTGAGCCATGGCCACTGAGCCTGCGCGTCCGGAGCCTGTGCTCCGCAACGGGAGAGGCCACAACAGTGAGAGGCCCGCGAACCGTAAAAAAAAAAATCCATAAATTTTCAAAGTCAAAACTATAAGGCAAGACATCTTTAAAAGTCTATGTATGTGATCTTTTTCATTCTTTTTTCTGGCTGCGTAGTATGTCATTAAGTGGCTATGCCACAGCTTATTCAAACAGTCCTCACTTTTCATTTTCCTCAAAGATAAAATGGGACGATAATGCTGTTTATCCCATGACGTTTGGGGGAGGATTCAGTGAGGAATATTTGTTAAGTACTTCACGCACAGAAATTAGGCGACTTCTATATATGTTTATTGAATAAACTAAAAATGGTTTCAACTAATTCTGATCACTTTATATACTTATATGTAAGGCCTGACATTCAAAAATACAGAACGAATGTAAATAACATTTCTAAGTGATTTTTTTCCTAGCTATGTTGTGTATAGGAAGGAGGTTGCTAAATGCAGATGGCACTGAATAAATTAATGGGCAGAAGAATAAACTAAGATGCTAATCTATAAAAATACAAGAAGGCTAGAGAGTGTATTGAACTCTGTTACACTCTCTGCTCTATTAAGTTTATCATAATTTTCTGACAAGAGTTGTAATAGGTTACTGAGTTTAGGGAGTATCGTTCCAGAAAATCTGTGAATCTTTTTGAAATGATTTGATGTTGACTGGAAAAATATTAATAAACATTCACCTTTTCTTCATCATTCTGGCTCCATTTATCACAAAGATACTGCTCCCTAACAAGTTTCATCCTCAATGTCAGTACACAGCAAATGTCAATCATCTACTGCATTTATACTCGGTCACCTACAGGAAATGGGCGTAATTTGTAATATGAGCATTTTAACGAAGAAGGACATGAATGCAAAAAAATTTCATGAATATGTATTTTACCAGGTAAGATTGTAGAATCCCCTTTCTTAAGCATTTTCAAGAATAGAAAAGTCAATTTAGGGTAAGTTGAGAGAAAAGCTCAGTGATGGTTCTTTGATGCTAATTCGTTAGTAAGGGAAAAAATTCGATTAATACTACTAATAAAATACTACTACTACACTATTAATGAAATAATAAAAAATAAGTATTAAACAATAGGGAACAGGACATGATGAAAGATCACAGCAGATTATCAATTTAACATTTGTGAGAAAATCTACATAAAATACTTTTTAAAAGGATTCCCTGGAAAAGTATTTAGACAAAAAGAAGCCATTTATTTTAACAAGGACCATAACTGCCTCCTTAGAGACCACTGTGGATTAAATGAGCGTCTTTTGAATGGTTTCTTTATTATTGGTCTATCAAGGTTAATTTCCTGTGTGTTTCCACTTGCCGTTATTGCTCTGCCATCTCATCAACAGCAGATCCCACACAGATCTAGCTTCCCCACAGCCAGAGTGCTATAGCCTACATAGCTGTTCATCTGTTTCCTCTTCTTCCTACTGAGTTTGTTTCCCTGTGTGATGCCAAGAACATGAACTACTGGCACTCTGAAAAGACAGTAGTGAAATCTGCAGTATTAGCCTTGCCTCTAAACAGAAGTGAATTCTCACTACAGTTGTATTTAGTTCTCCTGTACATGATAGGAGATCCTCCACATACAGATATTCCAAAACCCGAAGCTTCATTTATGGCAAAATATGCTCCAGCTCACCTCCTTTACTTCTGTTTTCAAACATTTCCCCTGACACAGGAGATGAAAAGCAATCAAAACTGACTAATTCATAGCCACAAGTTGTCATTTTTAAAGATTTGATTCAAATTTTCCATAATCACCAGAAAAAACAAAACACTGTCATACAAAATCTAATTTTTATAATGACTAAATGCCTACCAATAATTTATACACATTTCTGACTGAATAGTGAAAAGCTAAACAACCAGGGATTGGCCAAGATGGCAGAGTAGGAAGACCCTGAGTTCAACTCCTCTCATGGGCATACCAAAATTATAACTATTTACAGAGAAACTATTGATGAGAAAAACCGTAAGACTAGGAGAAAAGATCTTCTGCAACTAAAGGTATAAAGAAAGAATCACAAGACTGGTAGGAGGGATGGAGATGCCACATAGTCCAGACCAGCGCCCCTAGATACTCAACACACAAATGGGAGGATAATTACAATTGCAGATGTTTTCCCCAAGGAGTGAGTATCCTGAGCCCCACATCTGTCTTTCCAGCCTGGGGGTCCCGCACTATCTGATGTCACTTATATGGGAAATCTAAAAATCAAAACCAGTGAAAATACATAACAAAAGAGAAACAGAGTCATACATACAGAGAACAAACAGGTGGTTGCCAGAGGAGATGGGGAGAAGAAAGAAATAGGTAAGGGAAATTAAGAGGCAAAAACTTCCAGTTGCAAAGTAAATGAATCACAGGTATGAAATGTGTGGGGAATATAGTCGATAATTAATGTCTTTGTAGGGTGACGTACCTTAAGTAGACCTACCGTGGTGATGATTTTGAAATGTATAGAAAAACTCACTATGTTTTGTAACAGGAGCTAACATGGTATTGTAGGTCAATTATACTTCAAAAACAAACAAACTCAGAGTTAAAGAGATTAGGTCTGTGGTAACCAGGGGCAGGGGGTGGAGGGAAGGGGAGTTGGATGAAGGTAGTCAAAAGTTACATACTTCCAATATAAGATAAATAAGAACCAGGGGTATAATGTATCAACATGACAAATACAGTTAACACTGCTGTATGTTATATATGAATGTTGTTAAGAAAGTAAATCCTAAAAGTTCTCATCACAAAAAAAAATTTGTTGTATTTCTTTTTGTTTCTATATGAGATAATGGATGTTCACTAAAACTGTGATCATCATTCCATGATGTATGTCAAATCATTAATCTGTATGCCTTAAAGTTATACAGTGTTGTATGTTAATTATATTTCAATAAAACTGGAAAAAATTAAAAATTTTAAAAGTTTAAAAAAGAAAATAAACAATCATCCAGATACTAAATGTCAGAATGCTTTGACACATCAATATTTTTAAAACATCACTTTTCTTCCAGAAGTTGTCTATCAGCATATATTTAACCATCTTTAATGAATTTTGTCATATTTTACAGGTGGCAAATTGAGTGAGAAACCACAAAATTAGCATGAGTTTTAATTCTTATATAAAACAAGTCTAGTTTTACATTACCCCCCTTCATTGTTAGTGCTAGTGATATTATGGTCTCTGAGTTGTCAACTAAACAATAATAAAGTTATGAAATACACTCTCATTTGAGGAAATACAGCATTTTATCGTCCTAACATTATTCTTGCTGTTGCTTAATTCCCATTACAATTAAAGTAGTCTTTGTAATTATTAGCTATTATTAAAATGATAGGTCTCACCCTGCATAGTACTTCTACTGTACTCTAATTGAAAGTGTAGAGGTTCAGAGCATGTCACCCCAAAATATGCCACTTTAGCATATTGAATATTTTGAGTTAAAGGCACTTGAGAAATAGCAGGTGCAAGAAGAACGCTGACTATTTCCCCTGAAAGCAGGAGACAGAATTCCTATGTGAAAGGTCCCCTCCCTACCCCAGGAGGAAGGAAGACATTCTTGTAACTAGAGATGAGGTGGCGAGGCTGAGAGAAATCTGTACAAGCAAACTTGTTACCCTAACCCTTATCTTCCTAGTAACTTTCCCTCTATTAACTTTGCTCCCCCAAACCCCTTTGTCAAGTTTTCACAATTTACTACTTTTTGTCCATCTTCCTCCTGATAAATTCAGGTTGTGACCACTGTCCTAGATCCTTCAACAATTTTCCCCACAATCTTACACCTTCCTCTAGAAAAGCCCCAGTTTGAAAGTCTTCTGCTCTATGTCCTTAGGGGCTTCATTTTCCTTGTGAGGGCTATCATGTAATGTAAAAATTACTAAATATGTGCATGCTTTACTTTTAATCTGTGTATGTCTCCCTGCTGGAGACCCTAAGAAGGTAGAGGAGAAATTTTACCTCTCCTACAAAATGATTATTACATCAATCATCTTTACCTTTTAAAAATTTTTCCACATGGAAGTCTCTGTGACATCCTATCAGCTTTTCTTCCATGTTTTTTTTTTCTTTCTTTCTTGATTCATCTTGGTGGTCTTCCAGTCTGTGGTTATTAGAATATTTACACCTTTCTCTACTAGGAGAGCCATATTGGGTACTATACATCCACCCGTCGTCATTATTTCAAAGGACTGTTTTTTATGTTGTCTAAAATATTACCTTCCTCATTCAACAGAGTAATTAAACCTATTTCAAAATTTTACACATACAGTTCGAAGCACCAATATTGAATAGGCAGTGGGTAGTAGCTTGTACTGGATGAAAGTATTATATTCAGTCTAATCATTTCCTGGTAATATTGAGATAAATTTGTAACACAGATGAAGCTAAGTATCTACCAAGAGTTCATGCATTTGAAATAAAAAAGATAGTATTACACATATAGTGTATCCATTTTTTCACAGTTTATAACATTCTAACAGTTGACATTTCCCTTCAATTTTTGTTGCGACTACATTATACCTACATTTTGCTCCATCGCCTGTAGGAAAAGATACATTCACTTCACCTTGCTTTAGAGTATAAAAGCAAATATGTAAATTTGGTTATGTCCTAAGAATTTCAGCTCTGGGAACAATAAGGCAAGTAAGAGGATTTTATTTTTACCAAGTTAGTAAACTGCAAGCTTGGAAATACTATGAAGAACAAAACTGAATATTTCAGAAAAATTCTTCCAGTTAGCACAATTTATAGATACTACCAAATAAGATTTTGAAATCTTCTCTACTAAGGTTTGTATTAGCATTCCAATGCATATCAGCCACCCCATCCCCCATTCCTTCCACTTCAGATCTAGTTTAGAAATCTTTGGGATTGTGTTATATGGGAAAAGAAAAAATCAAGAAATCTGTGGCATTGTGTTATCTGGTTTGGGAGATGACTTCTGTTTGACACCTACAATACAATAATATGCATAGCAGAACATCACAGCAAAAAGGGAATTCTAGAGGTTAAAATTTTCAAGCTTACTACCCACTCTCTCAACTCCCATATTGCTAGAAATCCTACTACAAAGCATGTATTTGTCCTCCAAAGTAAAATTTTGGAGGCTATATAGAGAAGCTAACATGTATGGAGTAACTTTCACATGCCAGATGATGATGATGATGATTTTAGCTAACACACAGTTCTTACATATTGCTAAACATTTACCATACCTTAACTTGCTTAATTCTCACAATCAATATTTTAAGCGATGCAAAATTTTTAACACCATTTTACAAATGAGGAAAATGCTAGGGATTGGTAGAGCTGGGATTTGTACTGACACCATCTAGCTCCAGAGTCTGTGTTCCTCTTTATTCCACTCTAATGCCTTTTAGGTTCAGCTATGGGCTCTCACACAATTATGACATATTACATAAGCCATTGAACCCACTAGAGACCACTGTGATGATGCAGTGAATAGAAAGATGGTTAGAATAATAAAATCAGTATTTGAATTTGAGCCTGTAATGGCTTTTTTATTTTTGTCCTCAGTTTCCTCCTCTATAAACGTCTGCTTTGCATTGTTTCAATAAAGTTGTAAGAGTGTAGTGAAATCGTTAATGTAAAAGGACATTGAAACTGTAAAGGATTACAACAATTTAAGACACATCTTTCTCACAGTGTAGCCCAGTGGAATAGTTTTAGTTTTTAGAGTGCTCTTCTGGATAGAAATATACCTCTCTAATGTCATGTACCCACTCAATTATTTCCTCTTTGGTATTAAAAGTTCAAATTTGTCAACTCACTTTCCACATCTTTCAACTTCCTTTTGATCAGTTTAGGTTTGAACACTGTTCCAGATCCTTCAACATTTTCCCCCCAAATCTTACATATTCCTCTAGATAAGCTTCAGTTTGAAAGCAGTGCCCAAAGGTAAACCTGGGTGTGACCAGTGCAGATACTTTCCAGGTTTTTCAGGAGAATCTACCTATTTTCTCAGTTGTCCTAGGTGTGTACATTTACTACTACAGCTTTTGTTGTTGTTTTTTTTAACTTTTTTAATTGGCCTCCACATCTCATAGATTCTGGATTCTGAAAGTGTCCATTGAAATCTCTAGATCTTTGTCATAAATCTAGAAACAATTTTGACTCTATGTACAGGTAAATTTAAACAGAAGTCCCACACACAGGATCAAACACAATGGATTTGGAGACAAAAAGAGAGGAATGTCCAAATTTCCAAATTTGTGCCAGCACCTGTGTGTGTCTGTGTGTGTGTAGGACTGTGTGTGCCCATATGTTACAATATTAAATTTGGACTCACTAATATAACCTGTAAAAATATGAATCAGCTGAAATATTCTTTGCATCAACTATTAGGTAAGATCATTGCTTTTAACTCAGTGTCTTTTCCCCCAATCCTTTAATAGTAATAATATTTATATTCAGAAATTTTCACTGACTTACAAACAGCTCTTTAAGAACATGGACAGTAATAAAACATCATAAATGTTCATTTGAAGAAAATTGGGAAATGATGAATAAATTTAAAAAGCATCCAGATAAAAAAATCATCCAGTAAAAACTAATTGTATATTGTCTTATCGTAAGCCAACTGGAAGATGCCACCTTAATTAGCTGACATTAAAATTTCAAGTTTATTTAACCAGGTACTGCTACAAAGAAACATATTAGCCCTCAAAACAAAGAGTTGAGGTAAGGATCTTTATCGTGACTGGAACAAAGTTCACCCAGGTTACTGTAAATTGCTCTATGTTACAAAATGATAAAATCCAAATAGAAATCCTCTTTTAAGAGGTAGTTATAGGCCAAGCTTAAAGCACCCAGACATAGTCTAATTTGTTTTCATTTTCGATGGAGATTTATGAGTCTTAGACTTGATCATTCATAGTACCTCTTTCAGTAACACCTGCCCAATGTATTCAGAAATCTGTTCTATTTTATCCCTATAGTAAAGAGTAATTACACAGGGAGTAATTGTGTGTGTGTGTGTGTGTGTGTGTGTGTGTGTGTATTGGAAAAACGTCTCTCTTTAACCCAAGGTGGGACTTTACCTATTGACTAAGAAAAACTTTTTACTGCTAATAAAATTTCCTTTTATCTTTCTCAGTACTGTCAATCAAATGTAACCCTTATAGGCAATCTTACTTCCCACAGGATTATTTTATTGTTGCCCCAGCTATTCTTTTCCTCATGCAGGGAAATGGTGCAACTCTCTCCCCACCCTCTTGTCTTTATGGACCTCACGTGCAGCACTTGTGGCACCTGCAAATACTGGAGCAAAAAGACAGTGCAAGTAAGCCGTCAGTGTGGTTTTAAGACAAGGAATATGATGAGGATGTCTTAGGGAACACACTTATTTTAACTCAAGATTCTAGATTCAATGTCAACCGTTTCAGACACTTTTGTGACATCTTCTTCTTGGGCATATAAGTGCTTTCTGTCATGAGAGAAATTAATGATTTCAAAGGCAGGTGTTGCAAAGCAGAGATTGCAGTGTTCTATCTCTGGAACAGACCTCAGTGAGAAAAGTAAAGATCAAGTAGCTTCAAATTAAAATGGCATTCACAAATAAACATTTAAGAAGATAAATGTATATAGGTTGAATAAGATTATATGAAGATGAATGTTATAGAAATAAACAGCACTAAAAAGAAAAACTATTATTGAGGGGGTTCTGACATTCAAGCAAAGTAAATGCTTTATAAAATCTCTTTCAGTCTCAGACATTAATGATTTTATTCATTAATTCACATTAATATGAATAATTCTGAGATGAAAATTTACTCCTGATGGATGCTTTTCATGACTATTTAACTCACTTTTCAAACTGGACCCCAATTTCGCAATTTACTGGTTATATGAATATGGATTTATGAAACCCGAGTACTTCCATTTCATTATGTGTAGATTGAGAATAACAGGGTGGGGAGGGGTCAGGATGGAGGAATAGGAAAACGTGGAGTTCTCTTCTCCCCACAAGTATGTCAAGAACACATCTACAGGGCTTCCTTGGTGGCGCAGTGGTTGAGGGTCCGCCTGCCGATGCAGGGGACACGGGTTCGTGCCCCGGTCCGGGAAGATCCCACATGCCGTGGAGCGGCTGGGCCCGTGAGCCATGGCCGCTGAGCCTGCGCGTCCGTAGCCTGTGCTCCGCAACGGGAGAGGCCACAGCAGTGAGAGGCCTGCAAACCACCCCCCCCCGCAAAAAAAGAAAAAGAATACATCTACAAATGGAACAATTCTCACAGAGCACTTGCTGAACACTAGCAGAGGACCTCAGACACCTAAAAGGACAAGAAAAATCCCCATGCAACTGGGTAGGATGAAACAAAGCAAAATAGAAAAGAGGAAATGGGACACGACCTTCACCCCTGGATAGGGGTAGCTGAAAGAGAGGAGAGGTTCTCTCACTCAGGGAAGCCCCCTCCCTGGCAGGGAGATCAACTGGGACAGAAAGGAGCTTTGGGGGACCAAGGGAACAGCAACCAGCCCGTGGCAGGCAGGACAGAGTAAGACTTATGCAGATGGTCTGTGCCACAGCCTCTGTACCCCATCCTGAGCGGTGTGTCTCCTGGTGTAGACGGGGGCTGGGTGCTGGAATGTGAGGCTTGGAGAGTGGAGTCAGGCAGGGGACAACTGTTGGATGTGCAGAGACAGCCTGAAGGGCAGGAATAAGGAGCTCCACAACCGAGAAAGCTTGTGGAAGAAGCCCAGGCCACCATAAACGCAGGGTGCCATTGCTGAGTGATGTGCAAAGAGAGGGGCCACCATTGCAGCCCCCTTCCCCACGCACTGGACCCTGATGCTATGGGCACTAGGAGGGGTGCCCGTCTGAGCAGGCTCGCCCTCCCCTCCCGCCAAAGTCTCCTCCTGCCACTCCAGCCTTAGCAGGCTGTCGCCACCGCTGCCCCTGCCTGCCTGAGCAGGCATGTGTGCTCCGGGACAACCTTGGAAGCAGATGATGGTGGGAGGAACACAGGCAGAGGTGGGGCTAAAACCAAAGCTGAGCCCTGGGGGCCATGCAACTAAGGAAGAAGAGTTGAAATCTTTCCCCGCGGTTGCATGAACGCGGATTCACACCCCTGCTAATGGCTCTGTGAATTCGGCACCTGTGGAACACCTGAACAGACGAATGCTCCCGCAGCTGAGACAGGTCAAGCTTTAGCAGCTGTGGACTCTGTGGGCATGCACGGGTGGGGATTGGACAAGGTAAGAATCTGAGCTGTCTCCGTAACTCCCACAGCAGGTTCAGGTACATGACTACTGCAGTCCAGGGACCTGCTTCAGTGGATCTGTGCTCGTGGCCTGGTGAAAACAACACCTGTGAGACACCAGGGACAATCGCTGGCATACCCATGGTTAATGTGGAGCTGAGAGCAGTTCCAACATCAGTGTAATTTGTGAGCCAGCACAATGGGTGAAAAGTGACACAACAGAGTATACTCACAGGTGAACAGTGCTGGAGGAGGAAAACTATGTGGCTTCTCTCCCAGTGGGAGTGCTCCAGTTCCACCTACCTCACACCTCGGATCAGAAACACAGTTAAGGGACGAGAGGAAGATGGCGGAGGAGTAAGACGCGGAGATCACCTTCCTCCCCACAGATACACCAGAAATACATCTACACGTGGAACAACTCCTACAGAACACGTACTGAACGCTGGCAGAAGACCTCAGACCTCCCAAAAGGCAAGAAACCCCCCACGTACCTGGGTAGGGCAAAAGAAAAAAGAATAAACAGAGACAAAAGGATGGGGACGGGACCTACACCAGTGGGAGGCAGCTGTGAAGGACGAAACATTTCCTCACACTAGGAAGCCCCTTCGCGGGCGGTGACTGCTGGTGGCGGAGGGGGGAAGCTTCGGAGCTGCGGAGGAGAGCGCAGCCACAGGGGTGAGGAGGGCAAAGCAGAGAGATTCCCGCACAGAGAATCAGGGCCGACCGGCACTCACCAGCCCGAGAGGCTTGTCTGCTCACCCGCCGGGGCGGGCGGGGCTGGGAGCTGAGGCTCGGGCTTCGGTTGGATCCCAGGGAGAGGACTGGGGTTGGCGGCGTGAACACAGCGTGCAGGGGGTTAGTGCGCCACGGATAGCCGGGAGGGAGTACGGGGAAAAGTTTGGAGCTGCTGAAGAGGCAAGAGACTTTTTCTTCCCTCTTTGTTTCCTGGTACACAAGGAGAGGGGATTAAGGGCGCCGCTTAAAGGAGCTCCAGAGACGAGCGCGAGCCGCGGCTAACAGCGCGCACCCCAGAGACGGGCGTGGACGCTAAGGCTGCTGCTGCCGCCACCAAGAAGCCTGTATGCGAGCACAGGTCACTATCCACACCCCCCTCCCGGGGAGCCTGTGCAGCCCGCCACTGCCAGGGTCCCGGGATCCAGGAACAACTTCCCTGGGGGAACGCACGGCGCGCCTCAGGCTGGTGCAACGT
Source organism: Neophocaena asiaeorientalis asiaeorientalis (assembly GCF_003031525.2). Lineage (NCBI taxonomy): Eukaryota > Metazoa > Chordata > Mammalia > Artiodactyla > Phocoenidae > Neophocaena > Neophocaena asiaeorientalis. The sequence continues at coordinate 2,096,405 of NW_020173763.1, forward strand.
CATGGCGGCCTCTACTGCCGCAGGCTCGCCCCACACTCCGTGCCCCTCCCTCCCCCCGGCCTGAGTAAGCCAGAGCCCCTGAATCAGCTGTTCCTTTAACCCTGTCCTGTCTGAGTGGGAACAGATGATATCAGGTGACCTACATGCAGAGGCGGGTCCAAATCCAAACCTGAGCCCCAGGAGCTGTGCGAACAAAGAAGAGAAAGGGAAATCTCTCCCAGCAGCCTCAGGAGCAGTGGATTAAAGCTCCACAATCAACTTGATGTGCCCTGCATCTGTGGAATACATGAATAGACAACGAATCATCCCAAATTAAGGAGGTGGACTTTGAGAGCAAGATTGATTATTTTTTTCCCCTTTTCCGCTTTTTGTGAGTGTGTATGTGTATGCTTCTGTGTGAGATTTTGTCTGTATAGCTTTGCTTCCACCATTTGTCCTAGGGTTCTATCCATCCGGTTTTTTCTTTTAAAAATTTTTTTTTCTTAATAATTATTTTTTAATTTAATAATTTTATTTTATCTTACTTTATTTTATTTTACTTTATCTTTCTTTCTTTCTTTTTTCCTTCCTTCCCTCCTTCGTTCCTCCCTCCCTCCTTCCCTCCCTCCCTACTTTCTTTCTTTCTACTTCTACTAATTCCTTCTTTCTACTTTTTCTCCCTTTTCTTCTGAGCCGTGTGGATGAAAGGGTCTTGGTGCTGTAGCCAGGAGTCAGTGCTGTGCCTCTGAGGTGGGAGAACCAACGTCAGGACACTGGTCCACAACACACCTCCCAGCTCCACATAATATCAAATGGCGAAAATCTCCCAGAGATCTCCATCTCAACACCAGCACCCAGCTTCACTCAACGACCAGCAAGCTACAGTGCTGGACACCCTATGCCAAACAACTAGCAAGACAGGAACACAAGCCCACCCATTAGCAGAGAGGCTGCCTAAAATCATAATAAGTCCACAGACACCCCCAAACACACCACCAGACGTGGACCTGCCCACCAGAAAGACAAGATCCAGCCTCACCCACCAGAACACAGGCACTAGTCCCCTCCACCAGGAAGCCTACACAATTCACTGAAACAACCTTAGCCACTGGGGAAAGACACCACAAAAAACGGGAACTACGAACCTGCAGCCTGCAAAAAGGAAACCCCAAACACAGTAAGATAAGCAAAATGAGAAGACAGAAAAACACACAGCAGATGAAGGAGCAAGATAAAAACCCACCAGACCTAACAAATGAAGAGGAAATAGGCAGTCTACCTGAAAAAGAATTCAGAATAATGATAGTAAAGATGATCCAAAATCTTGGAAATAGAATAGACAAAATGCAAGAAACATTTAACAAGGACCTAGAAGAACTAAAGATGAAACAAACAATGATGAACAGCACAATAAATGAAATGAAAAATACTCTAGATAGGATCAATAGCAGAATAACTGAGGCAGAAGAACGGATAAGTGACCTGGAAGATAAAATAGTGGAAATAACTACTGCAGAGCAGAATAAAGAAAAAAGAATGAAAAGAACTGAGGACAGTCTCAGAGACCTCTGGGACAACATTAAACGCACCAACATTCGAATTATAGGGGTTCCAGAAGAAGAAGAGAAAAAGAAAGGGGCTGAGATAATATTTGAAGAGATTATAGTTGAAAACTTCCCTAATATGGGAAAGGAAATAGTTAATCAAGTCCAGGAAGCACAGAGAGTCCCATACAGGATAAATCTAAGGAGAAATATGCCGAGAAATATTAATCAAACTGTCAGAAATTAAATACAAAGAAAGCTATTAAAAGCAGCAAGGGAAAAACAACAAACAACACACAAGGGAATCCCCATAAACTTAACAGCTGATATTTCAGCAGAAACTCTGCCAGCCAGAAGGGACTGGCAGGACATATTTAAAGTGATGAAGGAGAAAAACCTGCAACCAATATTACTCTACCCAGCAAGGATCTCATTCAGATTTGATGGAGAAATTAAAACCTTTACAGACAAGCAAAAGCTGAGAGAGTTCAGCACCACCAAACGAGCTTTACAACAAATGCTAAAGGAACTTCTGTAGGCAAGAAACACAAGAGAAGGAAAAGACCTACAATAACGTACCCAAAACAATTAAGAAAATAGGAACAGTAACATACATATTGATAATAACCTTAAATGTAAATGGACTAAATGCTCCCACCAAAAGACACAGATTGGCTGAATGGGTACAAAGACAAAACCCATATATATGCTGTCTACAAGAGACCCACTTCAGACCTAGAAGCAAATACAGGCTGAAAGTAAGGGGATGGAAAAAGATATTCTATGCAAATGGAAACCAAAAGAAAGCTGGAGTAGCAATTCTCATATCAGACAAAATAGACTTTAAAATAAAGACTATTACAAGAGACAAAGAAGGACACTACACAATGATCAAGGATCGATCCAAGAAGAAGATATAACAATTGTAAATACTTATGCACCCAGCATAGGAGCACCTCAATACATAAGGCAAATACTAACAGCCATAAAAGGGGAAATTGACAGTAACACATTCATAGTAGGGGACTTTAACACCCCACTTTCACCCACGGACAGATCATCCAAAATGAAAATAAATAAGGACACACAAGCTTTAAATGATACATTAAACAAGATGGACTTAATTGATATTTATAGGACACTCCATCCAAAAACAACAGAATAAGAATTTTTCTCAAGTGCTCATGGAACATTCTTGAGGACAGATCATATCTTGGGTCACAAATCAAGCCTTGGTAAATTTAAGAAAACTGAAATTGTATCAAGTATCTTTTCCGACCACAACGCTATGAGACTAGATATCAATTACAGGAAAAGATCTGTAAAAAATACAAACACATGGAGGCTAAACAATACACTACTTAAAAACGAAGTGATCACTGAAGAAATCTAAGAGGAAATTAAAAAATACCTAGAAACAAATGACAATGGGACACGATAACCCAAAACCTGTGGCATGTAGCAAAAGCATTTCAAAGAGGGAAGTTTATAGCAATACAGTCCTACCTTAAGAAACAGGAAACATCTCGAATAAACAACCTAACCTTGCACCTAAAGCAATTAGAGAAAGAAGAACAAAAAACCCCCAAAGTTAGCAGAAGAAAAGAAATCATAAAGATCAGATCAGAAATAAATGAAAAAGAAATGAAGGAAACGATAGCAAAGATCAATAAAACTAAAAGCTGGTTCTTTGAGAAGATAAACAAAATTGATAAACCATTAGCCAGACTCATCAAGAAAATATATGGAATTTAAGAAAAAAAAATGTCATGAAGAACCTAGGGGTAAGACATGAAAAAAGACATAGACCTACTAGAGAATGGACTTGAGGATATGGGGAGGGTGAAGGGTAAGTTGTGACAAAGTGAGACAGTGTCATGGACATATATACACTACCAAACGTAAAATAGATAGCTAGTGGGAAGCAGCCGCATAGCACAGGGAGATCAGCTTGGTGCTTTGTGACCACCTAGAGGGGTGGGATAGGGAGGGTGGGAGGGAGGGAGACGCAAGAGGGTAGAGATATGGGAACATGTGTATATGTATAACTGATTCACTTTGTTATAAAGCAGAAACTAATACACCATTGTAAACCAATGATACTCCAATAAAGATTAAAAAAACAAACAAAAAACCAAAAATAAACAAGCGGGACCTAATTAAACTCAAAAGCTTTTGCAGAGTGAAGGAAACTATAAACAAAATGAAAAGACAACGCACAGAATGAAGCAACCGACAAGGGTTTAATCTACAAAATATACAAACAGTTCATGTAGCTCAACATGAAAAAACCACACAACCCAATCAAAAAATGGGCAGAAGATCTAAATAGACATTTCTCCAAAGTAGACATACAGATGGCCATAAAGCACATGAAAAGATGCTGAACATCACTAATTACTAGAGAAATGCAACTCAAAACTGTAATGAGGTATCACCTCACACCGGTCAAAATGGCCATTATCAAAAAAGTACAAACAATAAATGCTGGAGATAGTGTGGAGAAAAGGGAACCCTCCCTCACTGTTGGTGGGAATGTAAACTGGTACAGCCACTATGGAAAACAGTATTCCATACTGTTCCTTAAAAACTAAAATTAGAGCTACCATGTGATCCAGGAATCCCACTCCTGGGCACATACCCAGAGAAAACCATAATTCAAAAGGATACATGCACCCCAATGTTCACTGCAGCACTATTTACAATAGCCAGGACATGGAAGCAACCTAAATGCCCATTGACAGAGGGATGAATAAAGAAAATGTGGTACATATATACAATGGAGTATTACTCAGCCATAAAAAGAATGAAATAATGCCATTTTTGGCAACATGGATGGACCTAGAGATTGTCATACTGAGTGAAGTAAGTCAGAATGAGGACAAATATCATATGATATTGCTTATATGTGAAATCTAAAAAAACGGACAAATGAACTTATTTACAAAACAGAAGTAGAGTTACAGATGTAGAAAACAATTTTACAGTTACCAGGGGGGAAAGTGGTGGAGGGATAACTTGGGAGATTGGAATTGACATATACACACTACTATATATAAAATAGATAACTAATAAGGACCTACTGTCCTTATGGGACCTACTCTTCCCACAGGGAACTCTACTTAGTAATCTGTAATGACCTATATGGGAAAAAATTCTAAAAGAGAGTGGATACATGTATATGTATAACTGATTCACTTTGCTGTACAGCAGAAAGTAACATAATATTTTAAATCAACTGTACTGCAGTAAACATTTTTAAATGAGATTAACAGTAGTAGACTCAAGTTGTTCTGATATAATTTGAGATAATTCACATAAGGAGTTTAGAGAATACTTGCCTCATGAGTGCTCAATAAGTGACATTATTATTAAGTGAAATGTATTATCCATATTTAAGATCCTGATCATGGTGCCAATGGTTTATAGAAATTCAGAATATGCAATTTTGGGGTGTTAGAAGCCCAAATGGTATGACTCTGCTGTACTTTTGAGAAGTTTTTGTGATGTCAAGACTTTTAGGCCTAAGCTCCTGAAATATATAAGTTTACAAAATACACAAGTTACATGAAATAAAGTGTAAGTGGGTTAAAAATCTTTTGTATTTCCCTAATCAAATGATACATCTTCACAGCTTTAGGAAATAGAAAAAGGAAACAAAGTTTCCCGGTACCATCTATTCCATTCTTGCAATGTTAGGAGGCAAAAGGAGAGGAAAAGCAAGGCAGGAGGAGGTCTGTAGTGTCAACTTTATCACCTCAAAACAAGTACAGCATGAAATTAAAGTTTAAAGAAAAAAAGTGATGGAGTGAAATTTTCTTTCTTGTGTGTTTACTATAAAGAAATAATTTATTATTGTCCAATAAAGAATAGAGGCTTGAAACAGACTCATAAACATAGAGAACAGACTTATGGTTGCTAAGGGGGAGGGGGTTTGGGGGAGGGAAGGATTGGAGTTAGCAGATGCCAACAATTATATATAGAATGGATAAATAACAAGGTTCTACTTTATAGCACAGGGAGCTATATTCAATATCCTGTAATAAACCATAATGGAAAGAATAGAAAAAAAGAGTAGAGGCTAAAACTTAGACAAATAGATGAGGTTATAGGCTAAAATTTCATAAATAGAACAATCTGCTAAAAGAAAAATAAAGAAATTTCATACCAGCAGATACCAACTTGAATACAAGTTTCACTCAAGCAAAGATACACCAAATGAGTTTGCAGATCGCTTTGGGTGTCACTTGAGAGAACATTTGGGCTATATTCTGGTCTCTTTGAAGCTTTCCTCCCAGGCAAGTGCCAGATGGATTGTGTATTATAAAAGATTTTGTCCGGAGCATTTCCAGATGCCATCATGTAGATACTTTCTTATGTGTCTTTACTGCAACAATCTGGGTTGAATCCCTGATGAAAACTGGGCAAGGATATTTTATTACTTCCCCAAGTGAAATCAAAGAAAATGTGAATATATTGTTCCTGGAAGGCCAGGTTTCTTTTTTTTTTATTAGCTCTTTCAAACAACCTATTTTGTAAGTTGTAAAATAAATATTTAATAGGATGGTTTCCACTTATAGCTGAAAGAATAAAGTATCCTAGATAAGCATCACTTGCAAAAGGAATCTATATTTATTGCCTAGAAAGTGACAGAGCCAAATGGCATTGATTCTGCCATAATGTATGACAGCCCACATCCATCTGTTAGGGACCTGATGCAGAGTTCAATTTACTCTTTGCCTTGAGAATGTTAAGGCACTCCCTGGATTTAGACACAGTGTCTCTAGACTGCTGATGTGATTAAAGAATAATCAAAATCTGTTTTAGAAGCTTTATTTACCAACATAGTATAGAAAGAAAGATTTTATATCACAAGTCTTTCTGTTCAAACTTTGGTCTTCCTTTTTCTGTTTCAGTTCTGGCAATTCTATTACAGGACAGTTTTATAAATTATATCTTTTGAGACTCCCAACCTAGTTTAAGCAAAGGGCATCTATATACCAGTTTAAAACCCAGCACTAGTACAATGCAACTTTTCTTAAATTATCAATAAATATTTATGATGGAATATTACAATGCAGCTTGAAAATTATTTTATGACCTCTGCTTTGTGAACCAGGGGGTATTATATACTTTAAATAATAGTCCACAATTTTGTAGATTTGGGGATTGTTTCAAATCCTTCTAAATTTGTTGATAGAGCATTTTCTTTCTAGAATAAAAATAAAAACTATTAAGTCTAAATTTCAATATGAAGACAATATTAAACCATTAAAATTTATTCTGCCTTAATAATTTTATGCACATTATTGTTATACTAGACATCTGAAGCATAGATTGCTCTTCATCTAAGGTAAATTCACACAAAAAACAAAAAGAACTGTGTTCTTCTGCATCCAAAAAAAATTAAAAGCTTGTCACTATAAAAGATTATAAGAGTGCCTGCGATACATGCTTTTCTTCTGGACACTGGAGGGGGTTGGAGATAAATAAATGACGGTAAAATTTTATAGTTTCACTCTGTCTCTCCCTTTCCCTTTCTTTCCATATGAAATTAGGTCTTACTTAAAGAACAATTAAAATATGTATATTTTAGCCCCAAAATGTAACTTGGAATGAAAATAAAAGCAAATATAATAAACATATTTACACCATTTCGTATCCAATGATTCCAATGATTATATTTGAGGCAAACTGTAAAGCAGTGAGATTTTCTTACAGATATCTGCACAGTTATGACACAGGTTTAGAAACCTTTTCACAGATTTTAATTTATATTAGTGGGTAGCCTATTGATATCAATAAAATGTCTCATAGAAAATGAAATCCTTGTGTGGGACTTTTATTCAAACAGAACCATAGTTACCATCAAGGACAAATGAAATGCGGAGTTTTTTTCACCAGTTACCATGTGGCTCCACATCTGCCATCTTCATAGTGACTAGCAGTTGCTACCCTTTGATGAATTATTTAACAGCCAGTAAGAAATCTGTTTGTGGTATAAGTTCTGTTCCTGGTGACGTACGGTGTAAGGGTGTTCAAGGAAATTTTGTGGAAAACACCTGAAGGAACTTAAAGACAGAAAATGAAGAAAATTGCTCTTAGAAACCTTACACTGATTGAGAATAGACATGTTAATAATTATCAAGAAATTATAAACCTACTAATGGACAAGATTTTGAATTTTCACATTTTCTTATGTAGGTAGAGAGCTTTAACCAAAGTATAACCAAAGTTGGTTATTTACTGGACTATAATATTTTGTATATGATTAAAGATGCAAAACACTATCTGCTGGATTCAGGATTGGGTTGATGCATTGATAACATTGATTGCCAATAAGTCAGACTGCTTATATATACAATTTTTCATATGGTTAGAAAGTAGAATTATCTATTTAACTAATACAAAGACCATAATTTAACATGTAGACTTTATTTGGATGACTCTATTTTTAAAAATTTGAATACAAAATTATAAAATAAAAATTTTAATATATAAATGAAAGAAAACATGTAATAAAACATATTATTCAGAAATTTCTTTGAGGTTTTTAATGGCCTTTCAATTTGCAAAAATTAGTTATCATAGGTGTACCTCAGTATTTTAAAGTAATTTATGATATTCATAAATTCATAGCAGTTTCAACTTTCCAGAGAAAGACATTATTTAAATGTAGCTTGGTTTTGAAAAATATACAGTGCTTATGAGGCAAACTACAAAATTTTTAGACCGGATAAATTCATACATTTAAGATATCATGTTATGGGGGCTTCCCTGGTGGCACAGTGGTTGGGAGTCCGCCTGCTGATGCAGGGGAGGCGGGTCCTGTGCCCCGGTCCGGGAAGATCCCACATGCCGCGGAGCGGCTGGGCCCGTGAGCCATGCATGGCCGCTGGGCCTGCGCGTCCGGAGCCTGTGCTCCACAACGGGAGAGGCCACAAAAGTGAGAGGCCTGCGTACTGCAAAAAAAAAAAAAAAAAAAAAAAAAAAAAAACAC